>NC_046662.1:99222669-99271373 GCF_010883055.1 Belonocnema kinseyi
ATCCCCTCTTGTGTGTTTATTTAAGCCTGTATTATTGTAAAATTAAAAAAAAAAAATTTGCACCATAACATTAGTATATTATCAGGGTACCTGCAAAGCATCGTAACGATACGGTCTTGTAACTCGACGCCGATTGGCTGAGGGGTAAGACCACGTGAGCTTACAGTGTCCGAAACGTCCGATCCCGATAGCTGACAGTGTCCGATGTTCGACTGTATTTGCAATCATCCGTGCTGATTAAATTGTATACATTCTTATAAAAGCGTAATTTGCCAATTTCTAAACTGATTCACATCATAATAACTTTTAATGAAATTATAATATTTTTCATGTTTACGTTTCGCAAAACTTTAAACTTTTCAATCAAGTTATATTACTTCCATTATTTCTTTATCATATTATACATTTAAAAGGTACTTATCTATACTTTTCCTTCTAAAAATCTGTTTACACATTTTGGAAACAAGTACCGAAAATACTGTTTATATATTTATTTCGTGTATCTTTCGTATGCTGATGAACAAAAGAACAGAACCTCTCGTAACTTACTTGCTCACTCGCACACTTTTCCATATACAGGAAGAGGACAACTGCGCACCTGCGCACGAAAATTTAAGATCTTCCTGTAATGTGCCTGTCACTTACGGTAATTTTTCTATTGCCAGTTTCAAATGGGTTCCCACTGGCAGTTGGGTCTCTTTATTATTCCTTCATGGTTTAAAGAATTTCGAAAGTTTTGTCAGAATTTCATCGGATTTATTAGATTTTAGAATACTGAAAAAGATTCCAAGATTTTCAGAAAATTTCCAAGATTCACAAAAGGATTTAATGAGATTTACAGTAATTCTAAGGAATTTTAAATGGATTTAAAATTTTTTTAATATTTTAAATACATACATATCAAACAATGTATTTCCAAAGATTATAATTGTTTTAAGGAAGTAAAAAAATTCTATGCGGTTTCAAAGAATTTCGGAAGATTTGGATTTTTAAAGGATTTATTGTAAGATTTCTGAGGATATAAATGATTTAAAGTGATTTTAAAAACTCCCAGAGTATTCCCGGATTTTTCCAAATATTCTATTGTATTTCAACGGATTCTAAAGATTTAAAGTGATTTTATAATATATCAAGGGATATCAACAGGAATTTCAGAAGATTGAGAGAATATTTATTGGATTTCCAAGGTTCAGACGGTTTTTAATGTTTTTAATTTTAGGCATTAAATTTTTTAATTGATATTTAAAAAATCGTAAATCGTTGAAAACGACGGCATCTGCATAAAACTTACAAAATGTTTCTTTTTAATCTAAAACTTTTTTACTTTTATATTTTCGACGGCCTAGTTCCAAAATTTTTTCAACAAGCTGCTTACTTTTCGAGGCGTTGCGTTTGACTGACGTTTTTGTGTATAAAAAGTGTATAAAATAAAGGAAACAATTTTTGAAATGTGTTTCAAGAGTATACAAAATTCATAAAAAGTTAATTAAAATAGCGTTTTTTCGGGTAGTTACTAGAATAACTAATTAAATAGGAATTGTAGAAATTTTAAGGATCATAAAAACTACTAAGTGGTATTGTATCAGTATCGTCTGACATTCAAAGTAATTGTTAAAAATGATATGATTTCTAATTATAAGCGATAAAAATACTGAATTCAACCTTCATTGAACCATTAAAAGCTTCGTTTAAAATTAACGTATTCTTAAATTGGGATCATGAAACTAAATTCTTAAAAATTAATCATTTTTAAACTGTGCATCACGTTTTTTAAAATTATCATTTTATTATAAATTGCAAAATTAATTATGTCAAAACTGGTGTATGCTATAATAAAGTATCAAGTTGACAGGACAGAAAAAGCCGCGAGACAAGAAACGCGCGAAAAGCTTGAAAAACGGGTGGAAATATAGAAGCTCTAATGTGGACAAATTGAATGAATTAATTTGAAAATTGTTATATATATATTTTTTTGCAATATTATTGACAATATTTTAAAAATAAATAGAGAAAGTATATTTATTTTTCTCTTATTTTTCAGTACGAATGTTATGTTTCGGATTGTGATATAAAGTTCAAAAGCCCTTCTGAAAGAGGGGAGCATTGCATATCCGAACATAATTACTCAAAAAATTGTCGCTTTGAGGATAAGAAACACATAACTGGACTGGGGAGGATAGGAGGAAAATTAAAAGGAAATCCAATATTGAGTGACAAATCTACCAAATCCGAAAAGAGAAAACTTACAGAAGAGGACCGTCTTGATAACCCCAAACGAAGGACTTTTAATAGTTACTTAAATAGTAACTGTCCATCATCTCAGTTTGACAAATCAAAGTCTGCTCTTATATTTATTCCGAGACAAGTAGCACGACATACATCTCTCAGTCTAAAAATTCTTGAAAACGAATGCATGATGGATTGAAATGATTCTACAACTAATAATAATTATGCTATAATTATTTATAAAGTACTAAAATAATGTAACTCTTAAAGTTAATGGTTTATGATTTATATTTACATTTAAAATGTATGTGGGGCTGTGATAATTACTAAAAAGTATATAATTGTGGATTACAAATCGTATTGTATCAATACTAAATTATTCGAAACTAAAGTGGAAAATTAAAAAATTAAGGCAATTTCAGAAAAGATATTTTTTATTATAAATATATCTTAAATATGGCAACAATCTTTATACATAACTAGGAACATCAAATCTGAGATCAATCGCTAAATTTATAATTAAAACGTTAATTTCTATTATAGGTTTCTATATACATTTCCTTTCTTAAATTCTACTGACTAAACGATGAACTTCGTACGTACGCTGAGCAAAAATAAACTCAAACAAAAAAAAAATAGTTTCGATACTGAACATAAATGTTGCTTTGCTTAATTATATCAGTCTATCATCAGTCTTTTACCCCCTCTTGTATTCGTGAATTTTCGCATTCACGAGTGAGCCGAAAATTTTTCATACGCAGGAAAAAAAAATCGGAGGATTAAATCGATTTCTGTATGCAACATGAATTCAAGTTTAGGTAAGTTTGTATCAAGAATCGGGCTTCACTTATCACGCATATGAATGGAGTCAAGTTTGTTTTTGACAGCTTGATTTTTTACAATAATATAAACAAGCATTTCTACATATATAATACAGGGGCGAACCCAGAAAAATATTTCGGCGGGAGGGGGGTCAAAAGATATATATGTATATCCCATACATAGCTTATCGGCTTCGGCCTTTAAAACGAAAGGCCAAAAATTGGGCGGGGGGGGGGGGGGGGGGGGGGGGGGGGGGGGGGGGGGGGGGGTGAACCCCATAAACACCTCCCCTGGATCCGCTACTGACGTAATAAAATATTAATAAATTCCCTACAATTCTAAAAATTGTAGAGAATTCCATATGATTTTCTTAGTTGCAGAACAGCCTATTTTTGTTCATTTTGTCACAAAAATTTAAAATTGCCAAAATCAATGAAAATCGACTTGATTCCATATGTAGTATAACTTAAACCTAATTCTTTATACGGACTTACACGAACTTGATTTCATATTACATGAAATAGTCGATTTTTTTTTTAGATAAGCTTGAACTGATAGCGGATTCAGGTATCTTTTTTATCTCACTTGCTTGCTGTTTTCGGATTCGGATTATTAAATTTTACCCAAATCTTACACATTTTCAAATCATATTACAAACCAAATGTACAAATTAAAAATGTTCACTGTCACACAATTATTTATAAAAATATTTACAAAAAATCCTCACTTTACGGAATTAGCACTTCAATTCACAAATTGGCTAGTTCGTTTCTTTGTCTCTACGAGCTAAATTCTCAACACTAATTATTATCTCAAACAGTATGAAAAAATACTTTAGAACCTTTTTTTTATAATCGACTATATAGAGTAATTTTCATAAGGACGGTGAAAAATGTGGTCTAATTCGAATATATCATACATCTGAGCTTGGCCGTCTCATTTCTGAGTGCAACAAGCTCATACTTGAGCTTCATATTTTCTTGTTCGAGAAAGGCAGCTCTTATGGCAATTTCGTCCTCTTTTGCTCTCCTTGCATCTCGGGAACGTTTGGCAGCTTCGTTATTTTTTCTTCTTCTTTCCCAGTAAGCTGAATCTTTTTCATCGAAAGTGCTGGTTGGCAAGCCAGGGCTTTTGGATATCCTGTAAATGAAAATTATAAATTTTAAACCTGCCTTTTATTAATTTGTCTTAATATTAAACTCGATATTTCATATTGTGTGAATACAGATTTTTTCGAAAAAATCTAGGTTCTAAGGTAGGAATCGGTGATTGCAAGAGGATTATAAGTAATCCTGTATTATTCCGTTTAACCACGAAAAATTCTTAGGAATCTTCGCACTATAATTACCAACACGAAAAAGAAATTCCGGAATACTAAATCCTCAGCAACAGTTCAGAATTAATCGGAAGGACTAATCAGGACCAAGGTGGCGATTTAGCGGACGACTTCAACTTCCCGGTCAAGTTTTTTAAATTTTCCCGGTCAAGTGAAAGTAACACATTCATATTTTCTGCAAACTGAACTTTTTCACTAAAGTATATCAATGTTTTTACAAAAAATGGAATTGTTAAACTTTCAGTTTAAAAATTTAATTTTCAACAAAAAAGTGGTTTTTTTCAGCAAAATAGTTCAATTTTAAACCAAAAAGATGAATTTTCAACAAAAATGATGAATTGTTAACTGGAACGCTTGATTTTGCAACCAAAAAACATCAATTTTCAAACAAGAACATTAATTTTCAAAGAAAAAGATTAATTTTCTACCAAAAAAATACAATTTTTCATCAAAATATATGCAATTTTTATTAAAGAAGACAAATTCTCAACCAAATCTTTGAATTTTGTACTAAAAAAAAAAATTTTTAACTGAAAATGGAAGACTAATAATTTCACTTAAAAACAAATTAAATTTGAACCAAACATAAGAGTTTTCAGTTGAAACAAAGAATCTTCAATTAAAAGAGTTGAATTTAAAATAATAATGTCTACTAAAAAGGATAAATCAACCAAAACTTGAATAATCTAATTTTAAGTTAAATAGTTGCTTTTCACAAAAAAAAACTTTTAAAAAATAGTTATATTTTCGAAGACAGTGATGAATTTTCAAATAAAATTGTAAATAATCAACTGCAATAGTTGCATTTTAAACCAGAAAGATGAATTTCTAACTAAATTGATGAATCTTTAACTAGAATGATTTAATTTTTTACCGAAAAGATTGATTCTTTAACCAAGAAGATTAATTTATACGAAAAAAAACGAATTTTCAACTAAAAAATATAGTTTATTAACCAAAAAGTAAATAATTAAAATTTTAGGCAAAAAATAAATATTTCACTCAAGAGATGTATTTTTAACTAAAATTATTAAATAATCGACTGGAATAATAGTTACACTTTCAGATTAAAAAAATTTGTCAACATAAAACAAATTCAAATAAAAAAAACAAATTCAAATAAAAAAACAAATTCAAATAAAAAAACAAGTTTTCAATCAAACAACTCATTTTTCAACAAAAGAAATGAATTTTCAATTAAAACGATGATCCCTCAACAACAAATAGTAATTAATTTCCAACAAAAGCAATTAACTTCCTACCAAATAAATTTTGAAATAAATGGTAGATATTGAACTGAAATGATTTAATTTTCAACTAAAAAGATAAATTTTCAACCAAAAATGAAATAGTTAAATTTTTAGTTTGAGAAATTTTCAACTGGAATAGTTAAACTTTAGATTTAAAAAATTGATTTTCAACCAAGTAGTTACATTTTCAATCAGAGATGAATTTTTAATCAAAATTATTAATTCAAAAATAGCCTGTTCAAGTGAAGACAAAATTATTTCTGTATGTTTCAAATATCATCAACTGATTATCAAATTTGTCAGCATCAAATATCTCACGGAGGTTCCGGGTTTTTAATTAAATCCCTGGTCATGTCGCCACCCTGAAAGCACTGAAACTTTTTTTCCTGTCTTCTAATTTCAAACTACATAATTTTACCTGCAATACTTCTAAATTTCATTAAAATGTGATGCACATTGTTAGAAACATCGCTGAATGAAACAAAAATCGAATGCAAAAAAATTCAACATGACACAATTTCCGCATGATTTTAAAAATTATGAAAAATTCTTTGCTGTTTAAATTTTTCTAGCAATATAATTCCACACAAAAATCTCAATCGAACTATTACTTCAAAATCCTGTGATTTATGACGTATATGCTCGCCCCATTAACATAAAAATTATAAAAATAAAATATATTTTTTACCTTCGCATTTTAATATTCGTTCCCTCAGATGTCCTCCTCACCGAATCCAGCATCTTCCTTCTAAATTCCGAATAGGCCTCATTAGAATTCTGATCGTAAATCAATTCTGGAACTACGCTCAAAGACAGTGGGTCTTTGGGATAAGCCTTAAAAGGTCTAGGTGCATTTTTATTGCAATCAGAGTAGGTCGATGTTGGAGGAAGATCCTGAGTCGTCGATGTGGCATTTGGCATTTGGATCTGAGTTCCAGCATTAATATTGTTATTATTATGTTGAACTATCAAAGATGGGAGCCCTGATGGTACAACCGGATGTGGAAGATTCATTGGCAGTGGTGGATATGTTCTATGCCCCAAATGATCCAAAGAAGGTACGTTGATTGGAGTGTAAACTGGGTCGTACTTAGGTCTCTTTGGAGATTCTGGTTCTGAAGGTGGAGTCACCATGAAAGTTCGTACTTCAAAGGGACTGCCTTTTCTGTCAGAACTGGGAGATAGGTTTGTCGCTTGAGATTGTTCTTCATTGGAAGAGTTGTAATTAGAGTTACAGCAATTGGACGAATTTGACAAAGTTTCATGATGAACTCGAGGAAAATTCGTTGTTATCGAATTCTTTTTGCAGGAAAGGTCAAGCACCGGATGTTCCGTCTGAAAATATAAAATATTAATTATACATGAAATAAGATCATATTTTAATTTCATTAAACTGGTATCAAATATGTGTGTGTCAGTGTGTGCTCAAAAACCCACCTTTTCATACTCAGACTCGACTCCCGAAGTAGTAAAATCCAAGACTCGGATGTTGTCCATCCTCAAGGAGCCATACGAATTATTCATTTCTTCAATTTAAGAATACCTGTAAAGAAAGTTATTTAGTTAGAGAATCTTTTAATAGAAATTTTCTATGATTTCTTCTGAAATCATTTATTCCAAGTGCAAAACGTGATCGAAACCTTTAAACCTCAAGTAGCAAAAGGAAACATAGGAATTGCCAGGTAACTAAAATCTTGATAATCCAACCCCCAACCTTTTGTCAGAAAAGACATCTTCTTCAGACCAAGATAATTACTTGTCAAGACATCTGGCCGGACAATAAAATCCAAAACTAGGTCAGTTTTAGTTAAATTGCGCATAGCAATTAGTTTGGTCCAAATTTACGAACCCCAAGGGTTACATAACGGAATGAAAACGATTTTACAACTTTGGCAATGCTATTAGTGGAAATTTCATCCAGTTCTTGGAAAAATGAATTCTTTATACATATTACTAAATACTTGCTAAAATTGCTGCAAAATATAAATTATTCAAGAATTTAAACATTTGATGTAATTTGAAATTAATCATTTTAAATTCAATTGAGCATACCTTTTTATAATATATTTAAAAAAATTATCGTTAACCAAAATATTTGGCACATAATGTTATAGTGTAAAAAAGTATGGAAATAGATCAATCCACAGGATGATATATTTTTACAATAAAATAAAATAAATAAAAATAAATGTATCGGATTAGTACACCCGCTTTAAAAAATTGTAAAAAGTTCTATTAGATGCTATACATTTCAACAGTTTTACAAGTAACCAAACGTTTTTACATATTGCAAATTATAAAAATGTTGTTGATCAAAGTTTAATACGTTTAATTGGAAAACACTTCAATTACAAGTTTTTAAAAAATGGAAGATAGTGAGGCCAAATAAAATCTAATTAAATATAAATATTCTGGTTATTTATAATTCACTTTTTAAAAAATCCATGTTCATCTTTATATAATATTTTATTGAAGATTGAATGAAATTATTTGGCCATACACTGTTTGGCTTACGAAGCATTCAATTCAACTTAAAAACAAGATTTCTAAGTTTCAACATTAGTGAACTTTGTTTCTATTTTGTGTTTCAAGAGAGTTCCATTGAGGACTTGCATCTTCAATTGAAATGTCAACAAAAACTTCATGTGTATTATATCATCAAAATAAAATGATGCTTTTCGACCTTTTGCAAATCTCAAACGTTTTACATTCAATAAACTTTTTAATGTTTAAGTAATCAAAAAATTATCAGAAACCCAAACCAAAAATTGAAAAACAATTTCAAAGTTGTAAATTGTTTAATTGATTATCTAATGCGAATTTGCGTACGCATTTGCTCAGAAAAAAGTGGAGTATTTCCTTTAAAGTTAACACACATGAATATTAATTCAAGAACAATGTTTTAATTTTAAAGTTTTTATATGTTAAATAGCGTCAAGGATAAGAATATTGAATAAAGTATCGCAGTAGTAAGCACTAGTCTTACCTAATAGTAAAGTCCACGAAACACTGATGAAACAAGAACTACAACACAAATTCACGGTGCTTCGCTCACGAGAGACTTTGAGAAACTGACCCTTACTCCACAGGAGCCTTAGGAGATCGAGAGTTTTGGACCTGAGCTACTGAAGCTCACAAAGTACTTATTGGGGATAAGTTTCTATTTTTCTAAACCAACTACTTCATTCGAGGAAAAATCGCTTAGGGCTGAGAGAGGGGAGGGCTTTTGCCGATATATTCCACAACCTTTAAAAAGGGTAGGAGGAGTTTCTTCAGAAAATAGAAGGGATGCATTGACTGATCAAAGTGGAGGGGGTGGCACGCGTCCATCAATGCTTATTTTCAAAGAACATCCCACATTCCTGGAATAAAGGACTAACACTAGAATACTATAATAGAATGTCGATCATTTGATACCACATAATTACGAATTATAAAAATTACAAAAAGATACAATTTTTCTATTTAATTAAATCGTCAGGTTTTTGTTTTAGAATTAATTTTCTTTATATTATTCCTAAGACAGATAGAACCAAATCAATTTTCATACATTTTTAACTTTCAGTTTTCGAGTGTGCAGAAGTTTCTTAAATTGAGTTTCGAATCTTATGAATAGATAAATTAGGGAAAATGGACATTTTTGTGTCGGAAACTATATTTAATCGTAGATGTTACCAATAAATTAAAAACATTGAAAACATAATCAATTTTACAAAGCTAAAGATAACAAGTTCTCGAATTTTTTTATTAAATCTATAATAATAATAAGGCCATGGATACGGATACCGAAATATCGGTACAACTAAGAGCCAAAAAACGTGTAGGTGCTTATGAATTTTTTTTCACATTTTTAACTGCATGAGATCTTATTTAATTGGCTCCTGAAAAAGGTTATTAATTTATTTAATGACAAAGAATTGATGAGTAGCTATTTGAAATACAATTTTTCCTAAATATTCAGAAATAAATGTTGAACCTTCTTAAAAAAGATTGTACTTCAAGAATTGTAAATTAAAAGTTGTATGTAAAAAACTGACATGACATCATTTTGACTAGTTTCAAATATTTTGATTCATATTGGATGTATTTTGCAAACATTTCGCAATCATTACGTCGGTTTTATCAGTTTGATAATGACGCTACAGTAGAAGTCCGATATTTCGCAGTTCGATCAATTTCAAATCACCTCATGACTTCATCACATACACGTTCACGGACACTAATTTGATGCTCCCACTTAAATACATGCGACAACACGAGCCTGCGCACACCGAATGCGCGAGTGCTCGTGTATATGCGCACATGAATAGCTTCTACATACTGGAAGGGGCATTTGCTATGTTTCCAATTTCTGGAATTTTGCGCCCCCTAAATCCCCAAATGGTGCAAAATCGGACTTCTACTGTAATATTAAATTACCTACTGTCCAGATGGAAATAAAATGCATATATAAACCTGCGATATTTGCTTTTGATCCCCCTAAAAATATGGTTACAAACGAAATAACGACATTGGTGAAAGTTTTAAAACAGGAATTTGCAGAAGATTTTATTAACTATTATTAAGTAATCATATACATATATGTCTTATATATTCTTCGTTAAAACAAAGATATTCCGTAACTAAATTAAGAATGTAGGAATGCATATAGCATCAAAGAAATATGATTAATTTTTAGGAGGTTTGAAATATATAATTGATTTTACAGTGTGCCTTACAATTCAACAGAATATAAAGCCCTATTTGAAATAAAAATAGGTAGACAATTATTAACAGAACAGTTTTTAAATTTTTGTAATTTTTTTACGACTTTAGGGTTATAACTTATTTTATTTCTGCGCATTTCTAACTAACCAAAAATATATATACGTGAAGTTTCAATTTTGTGCGATACCTGAAATTCATGACTTCACATAGCTAATTCAAATATATGAAAATCCTTGAATAGAGGCTGCATTTTGCTGTTTCATACAAAAAATCACTTTATTCAAATATATTTTTGTTTTATTGATTGCATGTTTCAGTATACTTTTCTGGTCGAACTAAACATTTTTCCGTGCATTTATATCTTTTGTAACGTTATAAAAATTTGTAATTGGCTGCAAAGAATGTTATCAAGTTAGTAAGGAGCGTACCTTTTTCTAAACTCAAAAATAATCAATTACAATCAATTGTAAAGCCCCGACCCTTATACGATTGATAAAAAATATGCCACGAGTAGATACTTTGCTACATTGTTCTCAAGGAATTTTGCTTTGAATATTATTATTGATTAAACTCACAAGTCCAAATGAAATTCTTGAACAAATTAGTTGCTTTGAAAAGAAAATACAGAAGCTTACAAACAAGGATATAATTTATTGGAGTCTTTAAGTAATCCAATAAAGGAAGTAAGTGGGTTTTTCCTCTTTTTTTGTGGGTTCCAGCCAGGTTAAGCTCTTCAAGAAAATATTGTAAACTCCTTTTTGTATTTCTAATTTTTATGGCACAGGATTATTCCTTTTGGGACACTTTAAAACCTCTGTCGTCAACTTTTATATTACCAATACAAAAACCGCTAAATTTACCGATGGTTGCTCAACCTCGCTGTGTATTTGAAACAAAATTGCAAATCTGTGTAATAAAAGTGACAAGGTTATTCACTTTTTCTCACTAGAAATACAATAGAATAGGGCAATAGGCCATAGGGCCAGCTTTTTCTTGAGCCTGGAGTAAACTTTTATGTACCTGAAAGAAAAAAATTTATTAGTTTCGGAAACTTATTATGGCATTTATGATGTGCTACTTTAAGAAATTTATATTATTTATATCACTATATTTTTTAAAATTATTTCTTGTCACACTTTGGAACGAAAAATCCGATTTAAATAAGTTTTTTTTCAATTGGAAGCTAAGTAATTTTTATCGATTTAAAAAAAGGGTTTAAAAGTTTGTTATGCAACAGCAAAACGAAAAAAATAAAATTTTTATACAAGACTTTCATACAAGACTTTTATGCAAGACAACTTTCAGTGGTATTAACTTGATTAAAAAATATCTTTTTCCATATGGAATTTACTGATAAAAAATTGTTTTTTTGAGCTTATTTATTCAAACTTAGCTACTACGTCCTGCATTCGACATATTTTTTTGAAGGAAATGCAGATATAATACGGTTTAATTGAAAAGCGCATAGAACCAAGTAATATTGAGTGATTGTTCTGAAAAATATCATAAGCAAATTCACATTTTGGCCAGTGTTTAATTAATATATTTCTTTTTTTCAACTAGTTATTATTTCAAAGATTTCATTTTTTCCATATAATTCACTAAAAATATCTTCTTAATAATACTCGATTATTCATATATCAATATAATAATCGAAATTAAATATTTCTCGGGCATGTTTTTACATAAGTATCAAAATTTGAAGTTTAATGATCCATGATTATATCGCAAAAATTTTTGATTTTTATTGTTTATAAATATTTCAAAACATTTTATTTGACATTTCATTTTCCAGCAGTAGATAACCAACAGTAAATAATCGTCGAATTTCGCTAGCATGACCATACTGGATCTCAATATTGGTCATGACCGCATCATGATCATGATGGCCATGGCTCATATGGATATAAGAGTTTAGGTATAAGTAATAAAGTAAATAATTATTAAATATAAATATATGAATGATCTGGTAGGAATGTAAATTTTTTAAAATTAAATATTTCTCCTAAAAAAGTTCAACAACGATGATTTTAGCCTTGGCTTTACAACCATGCAGTTCTTCCAACAAAGAGATTTTGCTTTTTTGTTTTTTTATTTGCTATGTTTTTAAATTCAAGGTTTTCTCATTAAATAAACCAGAAAAATGTATATTTTGAGCATTTGCAAAGAACCGGAATTGAGACCTAAAAGTTTAAGAGAGCGAGTGCCGTTTTGTCCTTTCCGTCGAAATACCGACTGGTACCAATCTCAGAAAATATCAGAAATGAGAAAGGTTAACATTTGTAGCTGTTCTGATGTTTTGGGGAAATAATTGTAGTTTTTAAGGTTTATAAGTAATGAACTGATTTTATAGGAAATTAATAAACTCATGATAAATTTTAATTGCTAGTAATTTAGTATTTACAATAGAATACCAAAAGCGATTATACAGGCAATATTTAGAAATAAAAATCTTTTCTTTTTGTTGCAAATTGACGCAGGTAAACGTACTCTGAAAATGTTGGCTATACTGTAGAGAGTGTAGAGTGTAGGGTGGTCTCCCCTAAATACATTTGCAAATACAAGAAGTTAGAGATAAAAGAAGCACTTGACTCATAATTCTGAGAAATCAGTTAATAATGTACAATCGCAATTAGTAGAATTTCGAGAAAGCTTTTATTATGCAATAACAAAAGGAAAATTCGTCGTGTTGAAGAGCTGTAGGCGGTACAAAAGAATCCTGTTGAATTAATCCGGTAGGGTCGTGTCTAATAACTCTAGTAGCAAGCCTTCCTAAAATCCAGTTACCGCCTGGCACACTAAGTCCCTACCGATTTTGCATAGATTTAAACCGAACATAGGACCGCCCTTTTATCTCTCTGAATGTTGTGATAGGCAACAGTCGAAAGTCGTAACCCAGTAAGTCCCGTCGAGAAAAGCGGAAGCCCAACAGGGTATTCCGGTAATGCGAGCGTTCACTTTAACCCTTTAGGCCCTGAGACTTCTGTAATATTTCAAAATCTCATTGTTTCTGTGACTGGTACAGATTTATGGCTTTGACTTGCCTCAACCCGTTCACTCGCTGACTGGCGAATTTACGTAAAGACCCCATAAATTATACAACGGCGAAAGCGTTGCAAGTGCAGATCTATACATTGGAATTTGCGGAAGTTTAAACCCTTTTGGAAAAGTGGTTAGAAATTCGAAACTTCGGAAAGGGATTAGAATTTAGATTTAGTAGATATATCAAGGATTTCGACCTATGTCACGTGTCATGATACTGATGATCATCTTTCTTTACTTTTTCATCCGCCCCTTTTGTTCAGAGAAGATGGCTGACATATGGCACGCGTTTCAACTTATTTTTCCAAATCCTGAAGCCCTTTTCCCCAGTTAGAAAGACGAGATGCTAATGGCCTATTTCCTAAATCCTTATTTATTACTGTGTTTTCACCGAATATCGTAATATGGTTACTTCCAAACTCCCGCTAGGAAATGAAAATCAATAATTTGCGGAGTTTGACTATATTAGCCATAAAGACGTAAATGGATTATACCAATAACAATAGTGAGTTATCTCAATTTAGGACTAAATTGAATGCATAACTATTGTCATGTGCTAGAAAAATTGATACGCGTAAATTTGTACTTTACACTTTCTGGCTCATCTATAATTTTTTCCCCCCACTTCGTGATCAAACACTTGTCGGCAAACTTCTTAAAATTTAGATTCTTAAGGGAAAATGCGACAATTCACAAAGAAAGTGAAAAATCGTTGAAATAAATTATGTTTGAATAAAAATATGTCATATTTATAGCTGCTTGTGCAAAAAATTAATCAAATCTACTAAAAAAGTTCAATTAATTAATTTCATTATTAAATTTGTATAAATAATACATGATTGTTGTCTAACTAACAAGTATCACAATAAGGGGAATTGTCAACGTATCAGCAGTTAATTGTGCTAAAAAAAGACACTTACCTACTTAAAAATGTCCATAAAATGCATTTTTTAAATTGAAATTCTTTAAATAATATTCAATTGTTGTCTATGTAAAAATTATGAAAGCAAAAAGTCATCGGTGTCATAGTTGTAGTTGATTCTGCTGGAAGAATCAAATCTGTATTTAAAAAGGACTTCATATCGTATTTGTTGATACAATTTTTATAAAAAATTAGAAACTGATCCTTAACTTCTTCTGATATTAATTCAAAGTTATTTCACGACCAATTGCAATCAAAATACAAACTCAAAGTATTCAAATAATATCGTCACGTACTTTGTTTATAATTTTTAAAAATTGTATTTAATTAATACTGTAGACATCCTTTTTAATGACTTTTTGTTTCGAATTCGATCATATTTTTTTAAATCAGACAATTCTAGACTTAATGGCAATTACAAATTCATTTTTTTTGTATGCTAAAGTAAAAAAATGTAGCGAAAATTTGTTTAAAATCTGTATTAACGAAGTAGAATTAATGACAATGTCGTATTTAAATTTAGAAAAAAAAAACTTGCAAATTGGATAGGAATTGTGGTACCTGAAAATAGTGAAAATTGAATTTGAGTTGTCCGGAAGGCATATTTTTACACCAGTGGACTCGCTATTAATGTTGTTGGTGTTTGCAATTTGCATTTTTTTCTTCGTATTTTCATAAAAATATAAATTTTGTGTTAACAACTTTGCATAGAATTTCAATACAATATAGAATATAGATGAGCATACACTGATAATTGACATCATTAATAATATTGGCGGACGTGGTTTAAAGCACAACAGCCATGATTATATTTAGTCTCCAAATGATGTAATAATTCTGAAAGTAAAAGCTAGGTATGCAGAGATAATCATGTATTCAGACAGACAAACCTTCCCCGAAGCTATTAGAAAACGACACATGTCACTTAGTCCATTTATTTCATTATTATGTGTTCTTCAATGTCACATAATATTATTAGAGTGATAGACGTACGTTTTTTCCTGTTTATTGTTTCATTTTTCTGATCTCGTATATTATAAGACGAAACTGGACGAAACGCTGAACATATTGACAAATGAGTTCTTAATATTTTAAATTGTAAATTATTTTCTACGATAAGATGTTGAATAACGAATTACATGGTTTCCGATATTCGACAGTGGTTCGATTATATACGATTTCACATAACAATCTTCATTACATTCCGAGAAAGAAAATTTTTTAATAATTACAAAAATGATTTGAAATTGAATAAAAGAGGGTATAAGTTTTCTCTGCTTAAAAGGAGATCTAGTTTTTTATGTCAAAATTTGTAAAAAAAATGATGTCAAAAAACAATGATTGTAAGTGATTCATATTAAACCGTGTAGAAAAATGTTCTGGCGCTGACCAGGCAGCCAGGCCTGGGCCTGGCCTAAAGTGTAACGTTTTTTCTAGGTAGCCCCAGGTCAGAACATCTATTCAGCCGCCAGTTATGGGTGGGTCAGCCGCGAGTTATTGCCTGCCTGGCAGTTTGTGACACTTGACCCACAAAAACTAGCAGTGTGGCAAAGAGGTCAGAGTCAATGCGTAACTGATACTGCAAGTTGTGACATCATCTGGCAATTACTTGGAAAAAAATCATTTTTCACTATAAGCATCTTTGGTTAAACAAATTGCATTACATACACCCTGTAAATTTTTCGAAGTATGTCAAAATAAATTTACCGATCGAACTTAGATTTTGTTTCTTCGTGGCTATATGATCAGCGCTAAACCTGGGATAGTACAGACTGTCAAGGTGTTAAGAAAAAAAAATACAAGCTTTGATAGTGTGAATTTCTTATTTTCTATCATTTTAAACACCCTGTAACTTTTTCGAAATATGTCAAAAAAAATTGCTGACTGCACTTAAGATTTTTTTTTGTTCTTGAATCGCTGATCAGCGCCAATGCTGGGGCAGACCAGATCTTCCAGACTCGACGGACTAGATCAGGGGTCTTCAGCGAGGGGAAATTTGGTCCCGAATCCTTATTTACAAGATTTTTCGTTTCCACTACGACGCCGCGGAAATATATTTAAAAAAATATATATATATGAGACCCGGCTTGGTGAATGTTTGAGAATTTAAATTGCAAAAGATACACTATGATTACGAGAAAAGCTCTGGAACTTTTTAAGTTTTAAAAATAATGTCCCTAACATTTATAATGTTAGTTTGTCGAAGTAAATTATCATTGTGTTAGTTGCATATCAACCAAAAGCAAACAAAATAGATCTTTTCAGCTCTTGTAAGTTGTGGTTCATTCGTTTTATAAGGGCGATTGTCTTGCCTATTAACGATGTTAAAGGAACTTTAAATAATTAAATAATTTTGAAATAAATTTGAATACCTTATTCTTGTAATCTTTCGACTGCCACGTAATGCAATTATCTTCTTTACTTATAAACTAAAGTTATATAATCTTTTCAAGATTTATGTTAAATTTGGTTAACTCTAAAAAATTGGACAATTCATTTTTTACCAATTGAAGTAATATAAGGGCGTGAGTCCTAACGGAATTTCGGTAGTTATGGACGACTGGAAACTTTGCAGCAAGAATCAGGTGAGGTGAGTTTGATTTAAGAAACAATAAAAATAAACTGTTTGATCGATGTCATGCTGATCGAAGTGGGAGTATGAAACATTGCTTAAAAGTTACGTTATGTCTGCGCACCGTTCAAGAATTTTGCTATTTTGATATTTATGTATTTTTTTAATATTAAATAAATGCGAAACAGTGTTTTTTCTTCCAAAAAGCCTTTTTCAAGAATATATGTTGGTATAATATGTATGTATTTAAAATGAAAATCCATCATACAAACTGGTGAAGAGAATGACTGTCGGCAGCTATGCATGTATCTCAATTTGAAGGTGCTCAGAATGTGCAAAGCCGAGTTTCAACCCCAACAAGAGCGTACGTAACGGCGCTTTTGAGGACCTTTGTGTAGCGGTGTGTAAATCAGTATATAGGCGTGTGACACGCATGAGGAGTGATGCTCGCCCAAATCGCTGATCCTCGGAAGCTGTGCTTGACACCGCCAAAAATTGAGACGTTTCAGTGAGAAATCCCGAGAGATTTGCCAATCCACCGTGCAGATCCAAGCACCGTTAGGACATCAGCTTGCGAGTTGGTGAGCAGATGCAAATGGCGTGAGCTTCAGGCATTCATCCCTCGATGGCCACGGGAAAATGCATATAACGGGTTGCGGTCACCCGCACCATAGAAATCTGGGTTATGTGGCCAAAAGAGCAAATTTGTATACATGGGAAAGAGGCGGAGTGTTGAATTGAGCACTAGGGTGCTTTTTCTATGAGTGCTAGAGGTACAAAAACTGTGAAAGATGTCCTTTACGCCTTTATAAATGTAGAGTCGACGTGAAGGAACAAATTTAGCGTGATTATGGGAAGGCGACATAATAAGACGTGTTCTTCCTAGGCTGAAAATCTCTTCCTACTTGTCTTCCTATCCCTTTCAGGGTTCTCACGATTTTTAATACTAAATATTCATGTATAAGGCAAAAACTGCAAAGTGCGATTCCTTTTCTATTCACCTTTATAGAATTTAAGGGCAATTAAAATATTATAACTATTAAATATAGTAGAAATTACAATAAACATAATCAATTATTAGAATTAAGAGAAAGTGCGTGAAATCTTGATAAATTTGTTGTCATTTATTCAGCATGAAACATAATGCCATTTATACCAAGTATCAATACTGAAATTTAAAGCATTATTTTCATACTCTCTATGGCCTATGCTGTATTATACGCTGGATCGAACGCCCTCTCATGGCCTAAGGTTTCCACTTCCAGCCCAAAACCGCCGCGGCAGCGCTTCTCAGAATTATTAAATCCAAGCAAACTAAGTCCAGGTACCATTGAACAATTCTTCTTTTTTACGCCATTTCGGATATAAAGTAGTGTGGTATATAATATAGAAAAATATATATATGTACGTCATTCAAAGCTAGCCATTTCTTTAGAAAATGATCTAATTGGTCCTATTTTCAAAATACATGATTCATTATTTTAATAATGATTTTAGGGAATATACATTTTATTTTTATTATAGAAGTTCGATTACACAAAATGACTATTTTTCCCGCCTAATTGGAGTCAAAATGTGCGCGGGTTCGATTCAGGAAGCGAGGCTGAATGTGTTTTCAGAAAGGTTCGCTTCTGTGCCTTGGTATATTATCCAACAGATACCCTACAGTTTGTAATTAACGCTATAGTACAGACACTAAGAAATAAAGTCAGTGCCCCTGGCAGCCGATGCGGCCATACACATTCAAATTAATCAAAACAAAATATCTGCTTTGAGTAAAAAGATTTCTGAACATATTAAGTTAATTCAACAGCACTTTGTGCATTAGCAAATTAACTAGTATCAAATTCTGAAAGCCGTTTGTCGGAAATGTACAACTCAACAGATTATATCCACCTTTTTAGGAGCCTTTTTGAAAGGTACGATTTCGAGTAGACATGCAATACAGTTACGGTCGTATAACGCAACAATGGACATTGTGCGGTGTTCATTGAAAGGAAGAAATGGCAGGAGAGTATAAAACGGGAATCTTGACAAAGTGACAACGGCAGGTAGATTGTAGAAAGGGAAGGTCGGAATAGCATGCAATAAAGCTAAATTGTAAGTAAGGCACTCTGAACGTTGGGCCATGCACCATGCCATAAGAATCGTTTTATAATTGCTTTCCCCAACTCAGGTAACCATAAGGAGCAGAGAGGGAGTCTCATAATTGAGAGGTAAATAACTTTATTATTCTTTGGCACTTGGTAAGGATTATGACGGATTAGGACAAATCCGGTACTGTAAAATTTAATTATCGCCGTTATCGATTGTTTCTTTCTCACTAGCAGGTCATTTCTGCACTTTGTTTTTCATATATAACGCAATAAATTGCTTTCTATAGTTTATAAGTATAGCATTCGGTTATTTATTGCATTTGGACTTGAACATTTCTTTTCTTCAAATATGTAAAGCTAGTCGTAATATTTTCTAATCGCACACGCGTACGCAAACCAAGTTGTTTTATCTCATTTTTATGCCGATGGCAAGACGCCCACTGGACCGGACACCGGAAAATGATTGTGAATTTTTGTCAATTCTTAACAGAAAAATCTATCCAATCACTTATCACATTTATGCGAGTTGAAACAATTTTTTTAATTTTCAGAATTTAATGGAGTTTGAAGTCTCTAAAATAAAATTATTTATTTTTCATGCTCGCATACGAAATTTGTAATTTTAGAATCTCCTAATTATTTTGAGCTTGTATTTGTATTTGTTTTAGTTTTTACCAGAGATTCGAAATGTAAAAAATGTATATAATTAAAATTATATTATTGCTCATTGTTAATTGTTAATTATTGTTGAATTCAGAACATGCCAATTTTTTTAATTCATAATGAATTTAAAGTTTAAATGTTCATTTTATTCGTGATGATAAACCCATTTTTTAAACGGTGACTTTAAATTACCTTTTCAGCCTTTTTTGCTTATATTCCTCCCTCAGTGTTTTTCTCATTTTTTTGAACGGCACCCACACTTTTAAATGTAAATTTAAGGCTGGAATGTATTTAATTGATATTTAAAAAACCATCAACAACTGTAATTTAGTGACTGTGAGTTGTCTTTTATTAACCCTAGAACCTAGGTCTTAGGACCTAGATGGTCACCGTGGATGAAATTGACCCAAACAATTTTTCAAACTTTTCGTAGAGTCTGTTAATTATTTCAACTGTGCTGGCATGTTACAATAATTTAATGGATAATTTTGATTACAAAAACTTTTAAACCTTTTCTTAAAAACGTTAAGAATACCTATATATGTTTTTTAGACTTTTAGAACTCAATGTTACCACTGTGACCTAAAATTTAAATGATATTCTACTGAAGTGTGACCATCTAGGGTTAAAGCTCCTTCGGCTTTAAGGAATAAACTCTCATTATATATCTCGTTCCGCAATCGACTTAAATTGGTCCGAAACGCAAGTTATCTACATTCTGTTCAACTCTATTATATTAAATGTACCCAGCGGAAAAAATTATGTATAGTTTCTATATAGTTTGAAGCAATGTATATAATATTAATTTTTCTATGCAGGAAATTTATAAAACAAATTAATATTATGTATAATATTTCACACTACATATAAACTATTTATCATATGTTCGGCTGGGTATAATATATTAGTTTCTGCACCTCGGTCTGGGATAGTGCAAATTTTATTTTTCATGATAACTTTAATATTTGTACCTAATTTTTCTTTAATATTTATTCGCAGCTACTCTGAATAATGCATCATTTCAATAAATTTATATTATTACAATAATTCATAAAGTGCATTGATATTGAAACAGAAGTATTTTCAGTGTCTACTTTTGTAATTACATACGAGATTGAAGCCTTGAGTAATTATCTTTAAAAATTAATTTGCAGT
Source organism: Belonocnema kinseyi (assembly GCF_010883055.1). NCBI lineage: Eukaryota > Metazoa > Arthropoda > Insecta > Hymenoptera > Cynipidae > Belonocnema > Belonocnema kinseyi. The sequence goes on from NC_046662.1 coordinate 99,243,461, forward strand.
TCGAACCAATTTGAATTGATCCAAAACAATTCGAAGCAAGTTGCCAACCCTCTTCAACCCTTTGCAATCTGTGTGTCAACCCCCAGTTAAATTATAATCTCAATCCATGTCTCAATCACAAATTCAATACGAATGGATGCGAGGATCACTTATCAATTTGTCTTTATTCATGCATCAGCACCAACGTCAATCTGAACCCATACAGAATCCATTTATAATCTGTCCCTCTAATCCTTTTAAATCCGTGGACTTTATAAATTCGACCAAAATGAATCTGACCATTCCGAATGAATAAGTTTGAATCCGAAACCATCCCAAATTAATCCTACGTCAATCGGAAAGAAACTTTCATTCATTCTTGACTTGTTGCCAAGACTCATCCTAAGCAATTTTTATTCTTTTCAATCCTTTTCAATACGCGCCTCAAAATCAACTTCAACCCGAATCAATCCAAAAGTGTATCAAATTTCTTTATTATTATAACTAATCTTTAATTTAAAATGTTGAATATTTTTTTACTGAGTTTGTTCATGGTGGACAAGGACTATCATCATAAATTTATTTTTGATTCGGAGTGGCCGAGGACCATCCTGATCTGGAATACTCTGAAAATTTGGTCGGTTTTCGCGTATCTATACTTTTACTTTCCTATGTTAGTTCGGGATGGTCGAGGGCCTTCATCAAAGTGTAAAAATTTGGTCAAGTTTTGTTTTCATGTATGTATCTCTTACGAAACATTATCATTCATACACAAAATGTTTTTTGAATGTGTGCGATAAAACCATAATGGTCAAAGTCAGTGATTATAGGATTCCCAAAGAATGTGATGTAGACTGTAGAGGAGACACTGTTTGACAAGAGTAAACAAAATTTGTTGAGATGTTTTGGGCATGTCGAGAGAATGAGAGAACGACTGGCGAAGCAAGTATATGTAGATAAAGTATAAATGGTATCGTACGTACGGACAGACAGAGAAATGAAAGGTGGGAATGTGTGAATGAGACCCTCAATAAAAATAAAAAGCCACAAAAACATAAGGGATTACATGAGAAAATGCATGAGTGTAAAGGAAGCTAATGAGGAATGCCGGAACAGAAAAGTGTGGCGACGCAAATAGTTTATAACAGTTGCACACGTGAATTCTAAATTAATCAAAAACTCTATACTCCCCCCCCCCATACCTATGCCGCCTAGTAAACTTTCCTCTCTCACTTTTCTCATACGAATTACTTGATCTCCGGCTAGAACCGAGTGAGTGACGCTTACCCAGAAAGGGAGTTAGCGCAATAGTATAATAATAATAGATTATATAGATATTGACCTATATATACATATTTATATTATATTATAATATATAATAATAATAACAATAATAATATAACAAAAAACTGGACGAATAACCTGTTGTCATTAATTTTTAAAAAACCTAATGATATAAAGAATTAAATATCCATGTCATTAACAGTGAATATGATATTCCAAAGAAGGTGACATTTAGCGATCATGGAGGCCCGTTTAGGAGTCTGTGTATACCCATCTGTCTTCAGCGAAAGCACGACAAACCACCCCCTTAAGGAAATAGTAGTCATCAGTGACGAAAGTAGGAAAAAATATGAACGGATATAAAGTGTCTCCGTGTTGTTTCCATATTTCGTGGGAGGTCCGGGGGGTGTCTCGATGCTACTGAAGAGATCCATTAGCCATTTCAAATAGGCAATAAGTAAGACGCCACAGACGCCCCACGTTTTCGAATAAAATAGTGAGAAGAATATGTCCAGTAGCTGGACCTCCATTAAGACGTAGTGTGCAGAGTGGCGACTCTTGGAGGTAATTACTTTTCGATCTATCTTGCTGGTGGACCACCGGGCAGGTTTTGCCAACAGACTTTCAAAATTTGCATACTTCCGGGCTCGCACACGCCTTTTTCCTCAGGGGACCCCCTTTATCTCGATTCTACAAGACCATTTTCCGTCATCCCTGGCACGCCCTCGGACTTCTGTGTCTCTGGAGAACGGACCTCGTTCCTTGTCCGAGTGTATTTATACAATAAACTGTATATGGTCAAGTTACACTTTTCCTAATGGATCATCTCTTTCAAATTCAACGTCTTTATAGCAACTGTGTTCCATATGTTTGGGTTTAGTGATGAAAACCTCAGCGGTATGCTAAATACTAAAGGCAGAAAGAAGATTTTGCATTTTTCGATGATATAATAGGAATGGGAACAGTTAACATTGACAGTTATGAGAAATACTTAACGATGGAAATTTTTAGTCTTGCAACCTATTTGCCTGTTCATTCAAGTCAAAACAATTTTAAACCAATTTAATTGAATTTAATACTTAGTAATCATAAGGTAAATGGCATATTTTTGTACATATTTTTTATTTGAACAGAAATATATCTTCTATTGATCTAATAAGATTAATTCTCTTGCTGTATTTTATTGACCAACAGAAATATTTTGGGCATTCATGAAAATTATTTCTTTGCCTCGAAACGTCTCGATTAGTTGGAATCTGATTAGACGTTCCTTCAAAGAAATATTTATTTGATTTACTATTTTACTAATGTTTTTACCATTTTATTTATACTATTTATTTTATAATTATTTTTATTATTTTATTTATACTATTAATTTTACTATTATTTGATTCATTATTTGAGGACGATTTTTTGAATTATTTGAACCCTAAGCAAAATTTAGAACTGCCCGACCTGACCTTAAGCAAATGCATAAAAAAAGGTCTTTGCTTCCCAGATTTGTTTTACTGAATAATTTTCTCATAATTTTCCCTGAACACTTCTCTGTCAATAATGTATGCGCTTATACTAAAATTAATACCAATAATCGTTAATTTTAGACATTTTGGAAAAGCTTTAATACTTATGCTTAAGAAAAATAAGAAATAAGAATCTGTATGAACAAGCATATACAAATATTACTTTTTGTGAAATATACACTGTTGTGCAAAAGTTTCAGGCCACCACTTTTTTATGACTGAATAAATTCTCTTAATTTTAATTATATCAGAGCTAAAAAATATTCTCTTTAAAAGGTTGATTGTTTTCGAAATTTTTTATAAAATAAGCCCAGGGTGATGACACTTTGTCTAGTTTTTAAGTAGATATTGCAAAAATACTGTAAATTTAAATGTTTTCTTAAATTTTCAAAAACTGCCGAAATAATTAACATTTTTCAATGCTCTTGGGCTCATTTTAAAGCTATTTTTTCATTGGATCACAACTGTTTACGTGTATAAATTGTAAAAAATGTATTTCTGAATTGCAAGAAGTTGAAGTTGCAAACAAAAAGGTTGGAAAAATTTGAAAATATCCTATCTATAGGCAAATCAGAATAAAAGTTAAATAAATATATATTTTGAGGAAATTAAATAGAAACTTCATGTTTATATGTTCCAGTTATTTTACAAAAATATTTTTGCTACCAAAAATAATATTGCAATTTTTGAAAAAAAGTTTCAAAATGAGCCCAAGAACATTGAAAAATGTTGACTATTTCGGAAGTCATTGAAAATTTAAGACAACATTGAAAATTACACTATTTTTGCAATATCTACTTAAAAACTAGACAAATTGGTTAAGCGACATTTTTTCGAAAAATTAGTTTTTTGTATCAATGGGATCGTGCGAGTAAGCTGCGTCTACCTATCATAATAAAAATGAGAACCCTTAATTATTTTTAATAAAAGATGAATTTTAAAAATTTCGAATATTAAGCAAATATTTTGTCTGGCAAAAGTAGCCGAGCACGCTTCTCGTTACAAAATCACCACCACACTTATCCTATCGTTTGCGGTTTTTTATACTGCAGCAAGGTCCGACTCTCAATAACTTTACAGCAAAAGTGACTTTGTGTATTTCTAGACTTAGATTCGTTTCCAGAAAAAATCGCAAGTCCAATTCCTAATGGAAATTGCTTAAATAATCAATTTTTTATTGCAAAATCAGAAAAATCACCTATATTTTACCCGGAAGGGGCACTTACGTTGATGAAAATGTGTTCCTACTTAAAGTTCTTGTCGCGAACGTTTTTTTTAAATATGGTCTTTGTTCAATTCAGACATCATTTATACAACATACTTTTAGTTTGTACGGCAAATTAAGGAGACTATTCCAAACATATGGAATGTATGTATATAATATATATGTTAATAAACAATTAAATATGTATTTATTTAAGTATTTGTACTAAAAAAGAGAAAATTATTGTAAAACTTTACTCAATTATAATGTAAAATATTGTTAAAACATATCTGGAAATTTCGATTCTCAAAATTCTTACCCCATATTCAAAAATGATAACTTTAATGACATTTCTTGCAGTATTGCATTGAGAAAAACTGGATTATCACGAAAAATATTGTCAAAACATCTCTAGAAATACCGATGACTGCAATTCGCGGCCTAATATCCAAAATTATAACTTTTAATGAATTCAATGAGTAATATCTTAAATCAAACAAATAGATGTTATATACAATATCCATATCTATTTAATTGAAAGCATTGTGTTTATTGCTCGAGTCTAGACTTTACACTCGAGTAACCCGCAAGTTCGAATCCTGCTGGAATTGGATTTTCGATAGAGTTTTTCTGCTTCAGGTTCATCAAGATTGTAAATTATGTACAAGAAGTGGGTTAATGGGTCAAAGATAAAACCCTTTCTGTTTTCACTATTTTGTTATGTGCACTTAATTTGTATGATTCAAGATATTATTTAAAGACTTAACAACTAAAAAACAAGCCAATTAAAGTTTAAGGTTAGAAGAAAATCGCAACTAATTCCTCGACATCGGTTCCTCTTCGGAATTAATTAAGGGACAGATTTCGAGTTTGCCTTCTTTTTCTTTCCTCTTCCTTAACTTGGATTTTTTTTCATTTTGAGTAGATGAGAGCTTTTAAAAAATTATTAGCATAATAAATACAATACATATAAAATATTTTTTACTTCAAACAAAATCCTTTATTGCTTTTTCTTTTTAACCCGCTGGAAATCCTACCCAGTAAGAAGGGGTTCATTGTAATTAACTAGACTCTCTTCATTAAGTCAGACCTGGGCAAGACTAGCGATAGGTCTGGATCATATCAGATTATTATTAAATGACCAATACAAATAAAGATTTAAATAGTTTTCTTCGATTAACAGTATTATCCCAAAATGTAACAGAACTATTCATTCACATGCAGAGTATTCCTACCGAGCCGAAGGCGAGGACACTAAAACTGCAACAAAATATAAAACAACTTTACTGTCGCGGTGCATACGATACTTTATCTGAAATAATTAAAATAAGCACCCTTTTTCTGTAAAATGGCGCTTGATTGTATGACGCACGCACGCGCTTGGGTCGATGGTATTAGCCCAAAATCCTCTCTTTTCTTAAACTTTTTTTCACTTCTTTCTCCTTGCTGTCACTTTACGTGCCGCTCATCACGGTGCAATAAAGTGCTATTTTACTTCCGCTTCGCGGGCAGGCTGAAAGCGCTTATTCTGCCTAGTTCAGATAAAATTATTTACTAGACGATTAAGCTACATGCTACGAATCGAAAAGTATAGGTAAGTGTTTGTATTATTTCGAGAGAGTCTTCATAGAGAAGATGGCAATAATCCGACATTTAATTGAGCCAAGTGCTGCTCAACTTCTGTTTTTGAACATGAAACCTTGAAAACTTCATTAAAAATTCATTAGGTATCAATCAAATGAGCAAAACAATATATTTTGTAACAATAATGAGAAAATTTTCGAGAATGTTTTCAAAATGCTTATAATATCGACACAAAAATGTATATTGTCCTTTGCCCTTAGTATTCATATAATAATTTACACATGGACAAAATAAATAAGGAAAAATCGAAGCAAACAAAAAATTTTAAAGGTTTGGCCAAGTTAAAAAAATAAACAGACTGACAAAAATAAAAGGAAAAAAACATTAATTAGGCTACTAAATCCTGTAACACAAAGCTTGTTTTTCTGAGTGGCTAAATGCAACTGTACATTTTGCGGTTCAGCTTATAGCAAACAAAGCGACGAGCTTCCATTTCAAGTTTCCAATGGTAACGGTCGAGGCAAAGTTTGCAAATTGGCTTGACAGAAATCGAGTGCAGAAGGATGAGAAAAAGGACAAGGGTGAATCGTAGTAGAATTGGAGAAACGCAAAAGTAGGGAAACAGGAAGGAGCAACGCGTGCAACTTGAAAGGGGAAAACCGCTATTCAAGAGTAGCTGACAAAAACTTTCGAGACTAGATCGCGGTATCCAGTTACTAATCCGGAAGGTAAAGAGTTGAGGATGTCTCCGATGGCAGAAGAGTATACTTCCTATTTGTCTGAGCTCTTCGTGACTGACATGGTCACTTGCATTGGCCATACATTTTCCTCCTGTCCTTTTGTCCTTTTGTCACTGGTGTTGAACCAATTCTGAAAGAATCTTTTGCATCAGAAAAAACTCTTTGCATTTTCAATACTTCAAGTCGACCTTGACAATATGTCGTCTTAAGAAAATCTGCTTAAGCTTCTTACAGTTTTCTAGTCCAGTTTGCTCCATTTATTCAATTGTGCATATGTCTTATTTTATATTTCTCCATCAAAGAATTAATCTCTCAGGAAACTACACAAGCAAGTTTTATCAGGGCTAAGAATTTTTCTGAGTGTAAGTATTAGGGATGTCTAAATGTATACCTGTAAAATTCGACTTTCAATTTTTGATGATTTATCACCCTCAATTTGTTCATTTTTCGTAAAAGAAATTCCATCTGTATCAAACCGGTAAACTGACCGGTTTAAACCCGTAGCCCCAGGTTTCTAAAAGTAACAAGGGCTTTAAAGTAAACGCTAGGTTTTTCAACAAAATTTGACAAAAATAAATTGTTACTTGTTAGAATTTCTAAAGACGTTTTTTTGGATTTTTTTAAAACATGAATTATTTTTATTCGCAGTACGCAAAAAGTTTCTAAGTATTTTTTCTTCATCTGCGCTATAGAAGAGTTTCACTTTATTTTAACAATTTCCCCCCTGCAAGTCGCGAAAATTGATTATTTTCTGAAATTAGTGACACAATTAGCGTTTTAAGTAATCCCCCCACCCCCACCGCCCCTAAAAATGGTAAAAGTGGTATTTTTGTGGATGACAATTTTGAACTATTTAAATAATTAGGACACCTCAATTGCAAAATAGAATACGATGAGTTATAGAAAACTCAATTAATACAGTATTAACGCTGAAATGCTTAGAGATTACAAAGACAGTGGCGACTAAATACATCACAGGTAGTGCGAATTGATCATTGTATGTATCGAGATTGCAGAAGTTCCAGATGAATGTAAAAAAGCGACTATCGTACCAAAATATAGAAAGGAAAGAGAAATAAAAGCAACTACAATCATTACAGAGGGATCTTATTCAGTACTGTAAGTAAAATGTATTCGAAAAAGCTAATTCGTAGGGTAATGAAAATTTCAGAAGAGAAGATATGGGATGGCAAAAGTGGATTTATGCCAGAAAAATGATCTACGGATCAAATATTTAACTGAAGACAGAACACAGAAAAAAGTTTGAGAGTAAGAAAAAAAATGCCGTGCACTTGTTGACCTAGAAAAGGCGTAATGACAAGATGGATAGAAGTAAGTTTTGGACAGTCCTGATAGACTACGGAGTCAAGGGATGGCACCAACAAGCAATACAAATAATACATGCTGGTAGCAAAGCGAGTGTAAGGATTATATAGAAACTAAGTGATTGGTTCGATATTATGCAGGGTGGGTGTTGAACAAGGATGCATTACCTCATTGCTATTTATTAATATTCATGGACAAGTGTCTCAGAATGGGCTTATTCGACAAAGAGGGTGTGAATCTCGAAACAGTATATGGGCACGTGGGTTAGCTTTCGCCGATGATAAGGTTGTTTATGGCATAGTCAATCGAAAACTTGCAAAGAATGTTGAGCAAATTGAATACAAGCACAAAGAATATGGGCCTCAAAATTAACGTGAATAAAACAAAAATGATAGTGTTGAAAGGAAAGGGTGTGAAAATAATATGCAACATTGTCTTAAATAATGATGAGAGAATAGAACAAGTTGATAAGTACATATATCTCGGTAGCCTATTCACGAGTGACGGAAATATAGATGCGGAGCTAGATAGGCGCATAAACGAGGGTAAGAAAGTTATCGGTAGAGCAGGACCCTTTATTAGAAGTTAAAATATATCAACTAAAGCTAAAAGGGCAATGCATAATTCTATATCTATACCAATTGTTCTATACGGTAGCGAAACCTGGACCTCTTAAGAAAAGTATAAGAGTAAAATTAAAGTGATTAACATAAAATTGCTGCGCATAATATGCGGCGAAAGAAATGATGGACAAAGTGAGTAATGAGATCATCCTTAAACTATGGGGCTGTTGCATATACACTTGAAATAATATATTTTTCAAAGACTGTATAAAATTCTGAAAATTTAAGTCGGTCGAAAAAATTGTTTGAAAAATTAATTTCTGAGTAAAAAAAATATTATAAAAATTTATCGAAAACCTTTTAAAACAACTCTGAGACCTTCAAACGTTTAACCCGCAAAATGCTGCAACAACCAAAAGGATAGTATGCAGTGGTTCCATTGACTAACGAAGTATCAAGCTGACAGCTTGACAAAAAATATGCCAGCCGGGCGGGCAACTCGCGCACTACACGCGCGGTGCTGTTTGTCCAAAAGCTCTTTTTGTGGACAAAAGTCTGTCTATAACCCAATTTTTAATGGATTTTTACGTTTTTTTTTAAATGATCGTTAAGCTTTCGGGTCTTTTGAGTCGGTGCAGAAAATTCGACTTGGCTAAATCAAATTTTTTTTATTTAACAACAGAATAAACAATATTTTTATCCTAAATTTTCAGATGTACCTTTTTAACGATCTACGAATTCACTAAAGAAGAGCTGAAGTCAGTGTAATTACTGTTAAGCAAAAAATTTCAGCAGGTTAGAGTAAGAAATAAATTATTTATAATGTTTTAAACAAATTAATAAAAAAAAGTCATTTGTTGAGATTCGCAATGATTAGTTGTTCGAAATTCACAGTTTTTATATAGAGTATGAGAGAAAGTAGACATAATTGTGTTATTTAACAATATTTTTGGTATTTGGTGATTATTTAAACAATTTTTATAAACAAATACACAGTTTTCGTATGTCACAATGAGAGGCTCCATTTTATTTGCAGAATCGGCCTAAAATGTCTTGACAATTACTCCTTGCTGTCATTTTTTTCAAATTAACAGCAAGTGGCAATTAAACAATATTTATGAACAAATTCACATTTTTAACATTATTCCACGAACATGGAAATTTTTTTAACCCACTAAAAATGTATTTTTAGTGACTCCTATCTGGTATTTGTTCAAATTCATGAAAAATATGAATTTTTTAAAGAATTTTCATAAATAAATGCACATTTTGACCATTTACCAAAAATAGGCTCCATTTTATTTTCGAAATTAACTACAAAGGTATTTCCAATGAATATTTGCTATGACACTTTGCCAATGGCAGAAAAGTTAATTATTTAAACAATTCTTATAAACAAATTTACATTTTGGTCACTTTTGTACGAATAGGCCTGTTTTTTTTGTTAAGGAAGCTAGAAACGCCTTACCAATGACTCCTTTTTGCCTTGTTTGTCCAATTTACAAGAAGCAGCATATAAGAAGTATAAATATTTTTGAATATAATATTAATAAAACAGCACATTTTTAAATGCACTGAATAGAGAATAGAGCATTAAGCCGTAGGCTTTGACTCCGTGCGTTCAAACTTCAGTTCTATAAAGACAACTCTCTTTGATCAATTAATCTAGAACATTTTTATTTTGTACCAAATTGAAAAACTTTATCAAGATAAGTCTAATTAAAGTATTTCATAAGAGTAGTTTCGAAATAAATTTTATATCTAGTGGAAGTTTAAATTGATATTTCTTGATCTACAAAAAACGTTTTTTTGTGCATTTTTTGAACATTTTCAAAATGTTGAAAGGTATATTAATTTTTTTAGTTTTTATCTAAACTAACAATGTTATTAGGATAATTTCCAATTATTTTTTTCGTGTACCTAAAACTTTGAGAACAATTTTTAAATCTCTTAAAAAAATGTCATTTAAAATTTTGAAAAAGATCTTACTTTTTTAATTTTGCTCTAATAAAAAAATTAAGAAAAAAATTGTTTCTAAATATATTTTATATCTAGTGATAACTTTGAATGAAATTTCCTAATCTATCAGAAAAAAATTTTTTTCTTCTATTTTTTGAAAATTTTGGAAATTTTCAGAAGTATATAACTTGTTTAATTTTCATAAAAATTAAAATTTTAATTTGGATACTTTGTAATTCTTTCATCCATCTATTAAAACACTTTTTAAAAAATTTCAAATTTTGAAAAAGCTCTAAATTTTTTAATTTTGGTCTGATATATTGGTCAACAAACTTAGCCTTCATTTTGGTACCCTTAATAAGTGTATCGAAGACTCACTCAATTGGACAAATCTTTCAAAAGTTAGCGTGACGACAACATTCAGGTAACCATGCATACAAAACATACAGACAGAAAACATCAGTATTTTATGATTTTCGAATTCTGTGATTGTCGAATCGTAAAAAATCGTTAAAAAACAGAGGTAGAAAATCTGGATATTTACATTACAATCTATGAATGAGAATCTAAAAATTGGTGACAATGCATATGACGACTTTTGGGACATTCGCACTTTCCCCCTTTATAAATCTCTTTACACTCTACAAACTGGTCTTAAATAATAAACGTGAAAATGTTTACTGCAATCACTACTGTTATATAAATTACCTCATCAACCGTGCTACTCGTGCTAATGATTAATTTCGATGCTGGTCCAATCAGCGATGCATCATCTTCCAACAAGAAGATTAAAAAATAGACTTTTTGAGACTTAAAAAAAATCAGAGTTATTTTTGAATACTTGCCTTAAATCATTATATCCAATTTTTAGTGATCTTTTCGTTTCACTAGGAAAAAAATATATTAGAAAGTATGCAAGAACCCGATTTCCAAAAAATGCAAAATCTCATTTTTCACGACATCCTGAGAAATAATTTGCTGACACTCTATTCTATAAATATAAACCCATATAAAGGAAGAAAAATAAGGATTACAAAGAATCATGTCAGGACCAAGGAAGAAGATATTCGCTCCAGGGGTTTGTGAACAGGACGATTATTGCGGAAAACCATAATAAAGCAACTGGTTTCCGTTAAGCGTTAAGGAGATGGGCTTATGGGCTATGCCCGCCTATGCTCTATGGGCCAGCGTTTAGGATGTGGTCGTAAAAGTGACGCAGGCTGCTCTTTATTTGAGTCAGGTACAATGTGAACAGTAAAAAAAAGGTTTAGTTTTACTTCTCGAAGGATTAACTTGTTATTAACGCACCTTCTACCCGCACCCATTGCCATTTTTTGCCTAGAAATGTACTGTTCCTATTGCCCAGGTCTTTTGGTTTATGAGTGGGATTAGCAAATACTCGATTATGGCGTATCCGATTAACCAGGTTTCAGCTTGACTCTCAAAATGGTTTAAAATTTAAATGAGTTAACGACCGCGCTTATCCGGATTAAGGTATTATTATTATTATTACCATTTTCCCAAGAATACCATAAATTTAAATTTAAAATTGAAATTATTTATGATTGCAGTGAGAAAAAAAGTTCCCTTGGACCTTGACTATTGTTTGTCAGAAATAGGGGCTGCTAAGATCTGTTTTACTTGGTAAAATAACGGTTCTGATGAAAGTGAAAACAGTATTTCTTTTGAATTTAGGAAAGAAAACGATTTATTTATTTTTATTTTTAAAAAATCTTGAATCTTGCCTTGTCAATTCAATAAAATAGAAGTTAACATTGTTAAATAATTAAAAAATAAGAAAAAAAATGAAAAAATGATCGTTTAGATATGCTACAGATGCTCGATTTCGAAACTCTAGGCCTTTCGTAGTATTTTACAAATTAGTTTTAGCAGAACTCTAAGCTGCCCTCAAATTTCAAACAATTATTATTATTATTATTATTACACCATTAAGCCATTTCCCTTTCGGGGTAGGCGTGACTCACTCGGTAGGGGAAAGGAGTAGTGTGTGGAAGGGATAGAGATTTTTCAGATTGATTCAGAATTCTCGTGCTATTTAAGTAAATAACACGTTCGTTCCGCAACACTGCTCCGACCCAGGTTGCTGATCAATCTCTCTAGCAATCACCCCAAGCGAAGAACCTCACGAAGTCGTTATGTAAGGTTCCCCACTTGGTTCCATTAGTAGCCAAGGTCTTTTATTTCAGGCGTCATTGACTCTACTGACACTCTTTTTATTAACTATTTGCCGGCATACTTTCCTGTCCTGGCATACTTCTCTAGCTTTTTTTACGTCCATGCATTTTTTCATACAGGCTCTCGTGTTTCTGTGACTTCTTATGTCTCTTCTAAGTAAGGTCTCATTCACACATTCTAACCATTCTTTCCAAGGTCTACCTCTGGGCACGCTGCCATTTACTTTACCTGGATACACTTGTTTCGTTAGTCGTTTATTTGGCATTCCATCAGGGTTTTCCCACATATTATGCGCATGAATCTCATGTCAATTCTGTTAATTTTACTCTTATCTTTTTCTTGATTAGAATTATAATATTATTTATTGCAAATTTGAGAGTTGAAGTAAAAGGTTCCTAATTTAAAACTTGTCTGTATTTTGACAACAGGAAACTTTCAAGCTCCATGTCTTTTACAATACTTTTTTTTATTAATAATAATAAATTTTTTTATTTATTTACAGGAAGTGTTTTTTCCTTCAATTTGAGACACTTTTGAAATCTATCACGTCCCACTGATGGGATTTGAAATTGCATTTAAGTATACCCACGTTTTTGGATTCACTGATTACGAACTTTTGTTTATTATACCATTATGCCATTTCCCTTTCAGGGTAGGCCTGACTCACTCGGCGGGGAAGGGGCTAATGTGAGGAAGGGGTCATATAATTTTTAGATTGGTCTAGAATTCTCGTGTTATTTATTTAAATAACACGTTCGTTCCGCCACACCGCTCCGACGCAGGTTGCTGATCAATCTCTCTAGCAATCACCCCAAGCGAAGAACCTCACGAAGTCGTTATGTAAGGTTCCCCACTTGGGTCCATTAGTAGCCTAGGTCTTTGTTTTAGGCGCCATTCACTGTACTGACACTCTTTTTATTAACTATTTGCCGCGATACTTTTCTGCCTTGGCATACTTGTCCATGTTCCTTTAAGTCCATGCATTTTTCATGCAAGCTCTCGTGTTTCTGTGACTTCTTATGTCTCTTCGTATTAGGGTCCCATTCATACATTCAAACAATTCTTTTTACGGCCTGCCTCTGGAAACGCTGCCATTTACTTTACCTTGATACACTAGTTTCGTTAGTCGTTCACCTTCCTTCCTTTCAAAATGTCCAAATTCATGTTAATCGCGTTAATTTTACTCTTATCATTTTCTTGGTAGGTCCAGGTCTCACTACCCAGGTGCGAAATTCGGTCGGATGCCAGAGCTTGACCATCGGCCCAAAGTCGGCTCTGCTATGGTAAGCAATCTACGGTAACCAGAGTTGGTTCGACTAAGATGTTTTCAAGCTGCCATGGTCGTACCGACGTTGGCGACGGACGTCGGCTACGAGTGAAAAGCCGACTGTCGGCCCAACTATGGTACGACAATCGGATAAATTGTTTCAGATTGGTCAGTACGACCGCAATAATGCAGTCGGTCTGACTGTGGATGCAGCAGTCGGATTGCTATAAGTTACCTTGATGCACCCGACGGTCGTTTATAAAAAGATCATGAAAGTGCAGTCGGTACGACTGTGATCAAGAGTTGCCCGGCCGTCGACGTCGTCACATGTGTCCGTAACATTGGGTGCACATAACATACTTCATTTCGATAGATCTGCTTTGGCCACAGTTCATCTGCTCGTATTATTGGGAGTACGAATTGGTGTGTTACTCGTAGAAATTTATAAATATTCCAAATGAACCATTACAAATTCTTAACTAGAAATAAGAACGTTTGAAGGTCAATATTTGTTAATTAGATATCTTTTAAATTATAAACTCTAATTTAAAATCTACAAAAATGAAAAAAACTTTTTTAATTTGTGACACAATATCATAATTAAAAATGTCGAAATGAAACATTCAAAATTATTAATTGAATACTGCTAAATATTCAAAAGTATCTATTTTAATATATAATAAAGTCAATTTTAAATCCTGAAAAATGTAAAAATATCAAAAAAGCATCGAACACTGAATATTTTCAAAGTATAGCTTCGCAATTTTTTAAGCCTCTTTCCAAATTAATCTATGAAGAAAATAAAACAAATTGCTTTAAAAAAATCATGCGAGAACTAGGTATTCGGAAATTAATTATTTTATACTTCCTATCTAATCATATTTTAAAGTAAATAACCTATACACTTTAAAATTAGAATCATAAGCATCTTTTTTTATATTTTAAATCAGATTTTTAATTTCTTATAAATAAATAAATATGGCGAAAAAAATGGCCATCTTTCTATGTTGAAATCCACTAAGTTCTATAGAGTAACATTAGTTAAAGATGCTCTAATATTATATAATAAACAAGCAAATTTATCATATAAAAATTATTTGTTCAAAAAATGTTTGGTACGATTTTCCATAAGTTAACGTTTTTTAAAGTTATATTGCAAGAACTTTGGATAAAAACAGTATAATGATGAAGAAATTTCTTCGTGAAATTATTATTGTTAATATTACAGGGTACCCCATCTAAATGTAGTCGATGGAAATATTGAACAACTTGAACAATTCTCAATAGATTTTGAAAAACTATTTATTTTTATCAAATTTTGAGGTTTACAATTTCTTCCATTCAGTTTCCAAAAACAGCGTCGATCAAATGACCACCTTTATTGCGGATATAAAATTCAGCTCTTTTTCTGGCATTTTCCATGACATTTGCCAGCATCTCGGGCGACATCTCGGATATTGTCCTTAAGTTTGTCTAAAGTCTTCGGTTTGTTGGCATACACTTTGCTTTTCAAAAATCCCCACAAGAAAAAGTCCGGTGCCGTTAAATCAGACGACCCCAGAACGACCGCTATACTTTTGACGATACGCACGCTGTGTTGCAACAACTGAACTATTACATTTAATCAACATTGTCACTATTTCCGCACATTCTGTGGGCGTAAACCGATTCATAGTTAAAATTGTAATGCTACAACCTTTCCAAAATGTGTTCGACGACGCCAATCGGTTGAAATCTGTCAATATTATTCAATATTTCCATCAACCACAATTAGATGGCGCCCCCTGTATAAATAAATTTAATAAATAAATGGATTTATCAGGCATTTTTCGACTTTTCCAATATTTATGACAACTCTTTCGTTGTCAAATACCCAAATAATGCATACATTTATTAAATTTGTTGAAAAAATCATAGAACGTATCAAGTATAATTATGCATTTTACTGAAATTATCATTAAAGTCCCAAGTGAAAAGACTGGCTTTAATAAGCCGATAATCATAAAGGACCCCGCACAGAATGCATGGTGAAATGTCTTTCGGTGCATTTGGATAAAACTTGGTAATTTTGTAGGTTATAAGGTCCCAATGAGATATCCATGAACAAATTTTTTAAAAAATGGACAGTTTTAACGGTATGCGGTGCCAAGCGCTCAAAATTAGAGCATAAAATATATCCATATAGCATTGGAAGCAAAACAATGACAGAATCAGTATCACGCATTAAGTTTGGTTGTTCGAATTATCTGCAACACTTACTGTTTCAGGGTAGCAACGATGATGAAATACGGTCAAAATCAAGTGCGGTCGTTGCGAGAAGTGGATGGTATATATCATTGGCATTGGCTCGAATCAAACTGAGCTCATTTTGCATCTTTTTTCCACTCAAAGCAGGAGTTGTATCTGTTATGATAAAACCTTGCGTGGTCCGCCGCACAGTGGGAGGAATCGGAAATTTACGGTTCATAATGTACTACAGACTACAATTCTTGACCAATTTTGATGTTTTTTTTTTTAAATGCTCAGAATTAAATCATGTAGAACGTCATTAGGCCCGATTTCTTAATTTCACCCCGTGAAATTTATTCTTGAAACAAATAGAACGTCAAAATTGGACATTTTAGGAATATTATTTTTTTCTCCGAAAAAAATATAAGAATATTATAAACAATTTAAAAAATTTAGCGTTTTTATCAGAAAAAGATTATTTTTTCTGCTAAATCATATTGCAGTTTTCTAAATTAATAAAATCAAGAAAGTGTGGCAAAAACTCGCTATTGTTATAATTATTAACAATATTTTTAAAAAAGTCATATGTAGCAAGTTTGCGCCTGAATAAGCGATTTTTTTTCGTAATGATTATTTTAATGCATCTCGATAGTAGTGCTTAACTAAGTAACTTTATCAGTAAATCTGAATTAAAATTATTATTAAATAATAATAGAGAATTGTGACTTAGAAACAAAATACAATAAAAAAACTATTTTGCGATATTATTTTGCTATACTATAATACTCTATTAGAAAAATCCCTCCCTTCAATGAATCTCATTGGAATTGTTTTTTAATTTGAATTTTTGTAATAATTCTATGATATCTGGATCAAGTTCTGTTGCATTAGGCCTTAGGGGCACATAACTCCTAACTATTCCTTCGTGCTTTTTCACAAAAACAGAGTTATTTGGCTGGTAGATTAGATGAAGCTTGTCGCGAATGAATCATGTTTTCTGTCAAGATTCTTTTTGAGACAAATGAAAATCCGCTTAACCTTACATTTAAGAGAACATTTCATTTGTGTAAAAAAATATCAGAAGAGACTCGCAATTCTCTATTATTATTTAATAATAATTTTAATGCATAATTACTGAGAAAGTTACTCAATTAGCACTACTATCGAGATGCATTAAAAAAATCATGACGAAAAAACCGCTTTTCTGTCGCAGACAATAGCAACATGATTAAGCAGAAAACATAAATTTATTCTGATAGAAAACGGTAAAGTTTTTAATTTGTGTATAATATAGTTGATAAAGATAAAAAAATTAACATTGTATATCTTTTTGCAGCTATTTATTATAATTTAGAATTAATTTGGAAGTTGGTTGATGAGAAAAACATCTTTAAACAAAAAACACATCTGCAATACTTTTAATAGATAGCGACTTCTCTCAAGTCTTTTCTTTGGAGAAAAAAAATAATATTGGTAAAATATCCAATTTGGACGTTCTATTTGTTTAAATAATAAATTTTACAAAGTGAAATTTAAAAATTGGGCCTAATGACGTTCTTCAGGATTTAATTCTGAGCATTTAAAAAAAATAAAAATTGGTCAAGAATTACAGTCAATTCCCATATGTGCGCCGCACAGTGGGACAAAAGTACATTTTTTGGCTCAAAATCCGATTCCCGCTGAACATGTGGACCGATTAAATTAAATACGACGAAAAAATTTGCATTTTTTCAATTTGACTTTCCCGGTGTTCGTCAATAATAGAAAAATTGTTGTAATCACCGAAGTTTCATAGATTTATATTATATAGATATTCCATCATACTATAATAAACAAAAAAAATTGTATAAGCAAATTATTTGTTGAAAATGTGTTTTCTATTATTTTCAATAATTTAACACTTTTTAAGTTGTATTGCAAGAAATTTGAATGGAAACAATATTTTAATGAACAAAATTTCTCTTAAGACTATTCTTATTAATATTATAAACAAATTTGATAAATAAATGCATTATTCAGGCATCTGCCGACGTAAAAACTCGTTTTTTTTCCCAAGTTAGTCCTTTTAATTTCAGAAAAAGGTCCTTTTTTCATTCACAATCGTAAATGTAACAGCGAGGCTACTAATAGAGCTCTTGGACGGAAACTGCTGATTTCGACCGATCCAAAAATTGTAAATCAGAGGCAAAAGTGGAAGAAAAAAGTAATTCTGCTAGATCCTGAAGCTCAAGACTTGCTCAAGACATAAAATGAAAGCCTGAAGTCACGTTGGCAGTGAAAGAAGAACTTTCTTCAGACACGTGAGTGTCCCGACTTTTAATATGTTATAGAATTTATTTACGACAATTATTAAATGTATTGTTTAATCATTCCTTGTATTCAAGCCCTCTTGTGCTGGCCAACTGTAAGTACTGAATAAAAAAAGAACTTTTTTCTGAAATTAAAAGGACTGACTGAAAAAAAACGAGTTTTTCCGCCGACAAATGCTCAAATAATGTATTTGTTTATTAAATTTGATAAAAAAATAATAAAACTTATAAACTGATTATGAATGTTGCTGAAATTAACATGAAGTTCCGAATTAAAAGGACTGACATCGAACAAAAAATGAATTTTTCGTCAACTGATGCTCGAATAATGCATTTTTTTATTAAATTTGTTTTAAAAAAATTAAAATGATGAAATAGTGATGGATGTTGCTAAAACTACCATGAAGTTCCCAATTAAAAGGACTGGCATTGAAAAGAACGAAATTTTCCGTCGATAAGGGCTCGAAGAATAGATTTTTTATTAAATTTGTTAATAATATTAACAAGAATAGTGATAAGAGAAATTTTTTTTATTAAAATATTGTTTTCATTCAAATTTCTTGCAATATAACTTAAAAAAAGTTATGCTCTGATTTTGAACGTTTGGCACCATATAGCGTTAAAACTGTCCACTTTTTAAAAATTTTTGTATGGATGTTTCATTGGGCCATGCATTTTAATCCTACTTGATTTTAGTGAATGTTCAAAGATATTTTTATTATTTTGTGCGTGGTATAGATCGTAAACAATATCATTCTGTTTAATGTCATGAGATGACCTCAGAGATGAATTCGTTTATGTAATTAAACCCATGGAGTATTAATAAATTTGTTAAAATTTTAATCTAGAAAGTGAATTCAAATGGGTTAAAATAATTTGATATTTTTTACTTTTAAGCATGCTTAATTAACATGTTTGGTTTTCAAACAGTTTCTATTGTAAATTATTAAATTTCGAACTTGTTCGATTTAAACTGATCGATAACACAGCCACACAAAAAAAGTGTGTGGATCTGGTAACAAGACACACGTATTCCTATGGATTTTGGAGCGCTGAATTCAAATTTGGTATCAAAAATCACCCATCACGTCATGGTTGAGCTATTACCTCAAAAAATGACGAAAAATCATGCACTGAGGCAAATAAATTTCCAAATAATGCCAGTGATGTAAATTTTCACTTCAAAAACATGTCGACACCTGTGAAGGATCAACCCTTGCCTGATATCAACTTATTTAACATAACTTCACCCAACAGAACCTGACCTCACCTAACCTGAAATAACAGAAATTTATTTAACTACACGTAAAGCTCTGGATATCTGGGATCACTGCTCTGGAAGCATATTTTCCCAGTAGCAAATGTGTGCTACATCGAATGGGTCAACTCCAGCCTAAACTAGAAATAAATCTAAACTAGCCTAACCTAACCTAACCTCACGAAACACAAACGATACAAACATCGTCAGGTTAATTTAAATGGGGTCAATTCTACTTGTAGTTCTAAGTTTCTTCAAATGAGTAATGTGCGTCTAAATTTTTAACCACCTGTAGTACAATGAAATGAATTTTATTGTGTTACAACGGGAACACTTAAGTTAAGTTGTGTTGCGTTAAGCAAAATTTCGCTAGGTTCTGTTAAGTTAGATTCATTTGTAGGTTAAGATCGAGTTAACCTATTAAATATAGCACACATTTAAGACTGAGAACCGTATGCTTCCGCAGCTACACGTGTGGTAGAATTTCGTTCGGCTAGGATAGGTTAGGCCAGGTTTTGTTAGGTTAGGATAGGTTAAACCTCTATGTAGGTTAAGCCGAAGCTGAATGAAACGGTACCGCAAACACAACGGGACAACACAATGAGTTTAATTGTGTTGCGTGAAGTTAAGTTAGGTTAGATCAGGTTTTTTTAGGTTAGGATAGATTTGACCTCTTTGCAGGTTAAGCCCAAGCTGATTCAAACGGTACAGCAAACACAACGGAACAATACAATCAGTTTAATTGTGTTTCGTGAGGTTAGGCTAGGTTAGATTTATTTCTAGGTTAGGCTCGAGTTGACCCATTCGATGTAGCACACATTTGCTACTGGGAAAATATGCTTCCAGAGCTTTACGTGTAGTTCAATAAATTTCTGTTAATTCAGGTTAGGTGAGGTCAGGTTCTGTTGGGTAAAGTTATGTTAAATAAGTTGATAGCAGGCAAGGGTTGATCCTTCACAGTTGTTGACATGTTTTTGTAGTGAAAATTTGCATCACTGGCATTATTTTGAAATTTATTTGCCTCAGTGCATGATTTTTCGTCATTTTTGAGGTTATGGCTCAACCATGACGTGATGGGCGATTTTTGATACCGAATTTGAATTCAGCGCCCCAAAATCCATAGAAATACGTGTTTCTTGTTACCAGATCCGCACACTTTTTTTGTGTGGCTGTGTAATTAAGGCTTTTTTCGAAATCGTAGAAGTGAGAACATTTAATCTATTCAATAATTAAACATATTGTACGTAAAACACTTAAATTATTGAATTTTCAACGCTTTAAAACATTAAGTAAAAAAGGGTTTAATTGCAAATGCATCCAGTTAAAAGAATGTGCAATTTCAAAATTGTACAACGGCAAATACTTTAAATTTGTTATTATTTATAATTCTGAATTCTTTAACCCATAAATATTAAACTATGCAAGGCTTGCAATTTAAACAAAATAGACTGATGGAGAATTCAAACAATTAAAAATACCGCTGCGAAGTACTATGCGCTATATTCACTATGCGTGTACTTATTTGTGCTAATTTTATGAGATCATTGCCTCCGCAAAGCTACCAAGCAAATTGACTTTCATATAGACCTATGTTTTTCACTTACAAAAGAACGAAAATAGATACTTTAAATATTTTTCAAGCTTATTTTGCTGTCTTACCGAAAATCTGGTTTTTAGAAAATAAAAACAGACGTAAAGGTCAATTCATCTGTTATCTTGTAAATAAAAACCACTTTTTAACATACAGTAGTTTTACATTTCAAATATTTAAAAAAGTTTAACTCGTATCAAGAAAGTGAACAATGTTGTTTAACTTTATAAGTCACTATTGATTGATCATATTAGGTCAACGAAGGTTCGTCAATAGGTCACTTCGGTTAATTTATATTGTATTTGTTGCTTATTTGAACAACATGTTCGTTACAACACTGCTTCGATCCAGGTCTCTGATCATAATATTTCTAGCAATCACCCCAGGCGAAGCGCTTTCCATAATCATCATGTATCATAGTTCACACAAAAATACGTAAGCTTGCTGATGACAACATACTCTTACATGCAAAATATTAATATTATATTTCCAATATAAAAATAGATTTCCTCAAATAATAGGGTGGCGATTCGGCGGACGATTTCCAGTTCCCGATCGTTTCCCGGTCAAATTTTTTACTTTCCAGGTAAACTTAAAGTAACATATTTATATTTGCCGCCAAACGAAAAAATTTATTTTAATTCATGACGATCATTCTAAATTTTCAAAAAATGTCAATTTTAATCCAAAAATTTTATAGTTAAACTATTAGTTGAAAAAAATTAATTTTAAACCAAAAATACGGAATTTCAAGAAAATAGTTTAATTTTCGACCATAACTTAAATAATATAATTTTAACACAAAAAATTAATGCTCAACTACACAGATGAATTTTCAACTAAAACTATAGAGTATTCAATTGGAATAAGTTAAATTTTCAGTTCAAAAATTACTTTCCAGAAAGAAAATAACTGTAAGAAACAGTCACATTTTCATACTAACTGATGGATTTTCAACTAAAATGGTAAATATTTTAGTGGAATGGTTCCATTTTAAACCAGAAAGATGATTTTTTAACTCAACTCATGAATCTTTAACTAGAATAATTGATTTTTTAACCACAAAGGTGAATTTTCAACCAAGAAGATTAATTTCTATCAAATACGACGGATTTTCAAGTAAAAAAGATCCTTTTTCAACCGCAAATTAAATAATAAAATTTCCAGTCAAAAAATGAATGCTGAGCCAATAATGTGAATTTTCAACTAAAATGATGGGATATTTGACTGGAATAATAGTTACATTTCCAAATGAAAAAAATTTAACCAAAACAGAAAACAAAGAAAAAAAGGAAAGTTTTCAATTAAATAGCTCATATTTCAGCCGAAGAAATATATTTTTAATTAATATCTTGAATTTTTAACCAATAAAATTAATTTTTAATAAAAGAGTGTAAATTTGAACGTATTAATTTTATTTTCAACCTAAAAAATGAATTTTCAACTAAAATGATAAATATTTAACTGGAATAAAGATATTTTTAACCGCAAAGAGGAGGTTTTAAACAAGAAGATCAGATTTGCACAGAAAAGATGATTTTCTCACAAATAATCGATTTTTGAACAAAATATGTGGATTTTCAACGAAAAAGTTGAATTTTGCATTAAAAAGATAAATTTTCATCCAAATTGTTGATCAATTTTGTATTAAAAATGGAACAGTTAAATTTTCAATTGAAAAAATTAATTGTCCACCAAACTGATGAACTTTCAACCAAAATGATGAATCTTTAACCGGAATAGTTGAACTTCATAAGAAAAAGATGAATTTTCAACCATAAAGATTAATTTTCCACCAAAAAGACCAATTTTCCACAAAATACACAATCTTAAAAAAAATAGTTTAATTTTTCAATAAGAAATATCAATTCTTAACCAAAAATAGAATAGTTCAATCTTCTGTTAAAATATAATTTTTAACCAAAAGAAAAAAATTAATTTTCATCAAAGTAGTTAAATTTTTTACTGGAATAGTTCAATTTTTAGTTCTAAACATTGATTTTTAGAAAAGTAGTTTCACTTTCAAACAGAGATGAATTTTTCAATAAAATTATGAATCTTCAACCAAACAAAATTAATTTTTAACGAGATTTTAACTATTAACCAAGCAGTTGAAGTTTTAACTGAAGAAAGATAAATTGGCGCAATAAACAAAAGAGGGAATTTTCAAATTGTGACGGATTCTAACTTGAACCAGGGATTTTCTTAATTCCTTTCTTCTAAATACGAATAATTCTTTTAAAAATCCCCTGTTCCAAGTGAAATTATATTTCTTTACTAAAACTCCCTGCCCTAAAATAAAAACGATAAATATTTTCTAAAATGTCCTATTTCGAAGTCAAATAATTATTTTCTAAACTGACAAAAATTATTCAAATAATGAAAACTTGAATTTTACTGCTAAATCGTCATTGGTAGGTCGTAGGAAAAATAACAAGAATAATATTTTTTATAACAAAAAAGCAAATAAAAACTAACGATTGGTTTACAAAACTAAAAATTGATTCTTTCTGCGTTAGGTCCCTTTCTTCACGAGCTTTTACATATTTATCAAGAGTATATAATTCATTTATATGTACACAAATAGAAAATGAAAGAAATTAATATTCCTTACGCGCAATATTTTTAAAAGCATTTCTTTAAACTCAAAATTAAATATGTTTCATCATGCTCAACACTGCTGTCTTTGTCTTAGTTCCTAATTTTCCTTCAAGTAAATATTCGGTCGCCAGGAAATACTTTGAACAAAGTGATTGATCATGCGTTACACACGGTGCACAAATTTGCTGATGATCATTTTGGCGCGTGTCTGTCGCTCTCTTGGCGTCATTCTCGTTCGTGGACGATAATGATCAAGCATTAGGTTCTCATTTTAACAACTACAAGTGTTTTTTTTCTAGAAGTTTTATCAAAATTAAGTAAAAAAACAATTAAACAAAAAGTTCAATATTTAATTTTGTTGCAAGATTTGAAAGTAAAAGTTATGAAAAGTCACCAATTTAGCTTAATATACGGTATTTAGTTTTGAAAGAGAAAATACAATCTTTTATTACCAAAACTAAATCTAGTCATAAATATCTTCCAGAAAAGTTTATATAATTTTAAATTTGTAAAGTTAAATTTAGATTAGTGTAGCAATACTGTTGAAATAATTGATTTTTTTGGTGAAACCCTCCTTAGATTTCTGAACAATAGGAAATATTTTTCCTCTCGCTTATAACAAAGACTTGTCACTGAGAGGGTTGAGAACCAGTTTTTGAAAATATGGAGAAGTTGGTCAGCATGTCATATGGTCAATAGCCACTGGCCGTGTGGGTGGATCGGTGTGCAGATGCAGTGAACCCCCGGCACAGCAACCCTTCCGTAATAACATCAGACGAAGGGGCTGTGTCGATTTTTCGACATTGTCCGCATAATTCAGAAATGCATTATGCAGCATCCCGATATTCCCGATGAAGGCGAACGACGAGGCGCGACGCGTGGTCCAGCTATAACGGTAAACTGAAGGGGTGAGCCTCGAAATGTGTGTCAAAAGGCCGCAATTTGCGGTACCACCTTTCACAAACCATGACGCTTCTCAATCCCGGCCAGTGGCTAAATCCCAAATTCCCAAAGCGATATTATATACATATCGCTTTCGGGATGGGAGCTTTTGCGAAATTAGAAACGCCGCGTTACTTCACGCATTTTTACAACATTCATCGTACGTCACGCTAAATAGGTTTTAACTTATTCAAAGATATGAATATAGTAAAAAGGATATTTTTCTGCAGTGGTGACGGTAAAAATACAATGAACTTTTGGTAGTCAGAAAACGAGGGTTGGGCTTGTATGAGAGTTTAAATAAAGACGCAAATTATAGTCTCGTGTTTTTAATAACCATTTTTATAATATTCGAACATTAATATAATTTAGGGCCCAGTCCTTTTTACCGGGTGAGGTAAATCGTACTTTCCTCGCACGCACTTTATTTTAACACCAGGCAAGTCCTTCGTCCTTCCTACTCTGCAGAGGACAATATTGTGCTCTTGTAAATTATGTCCAATTCCTAATAATATTAATGAAAAAGTTGTTATTTTAACAGTTAATGGTGATACGAGAATATGAGGGGGGGGGGGGCATTTTTTATGTTAACTAGAAATTTGAAGAGAGAATATTCTTACCTGGAATATAGGCAGTCATTTCTTTCCCATTGGAAAGACGAACCAAAACGCATTTTCGGTTTGCAGAGTTTGGTTTCCTTGGCTTTTTTATCAATGTTTTAAGAACTACTCCTTTCAAAAATGGATTTCCATCTAAAGGACGGGCCCTCTTTCGCTTTTTGATCAGGGGTCCTCTTCTATGCATTTGATAGAGTGAAACCTTCCCTCTCACAAGTTGAAGTCCGGATAGTCCTGAAATAGTTCATAATATTATAAAAATTATAGTAAAATATAAAACATAACTTAAGGTAAATAATGCAGACTAAAATCAAATTATAATTTTGCTTTAGGATGAATTACGAGAGTCTTAGAAAGTAAAACAACTCGCTTTTTAAATATGCCAATAAACTTCCTGTCACTCTTCAGACTACTTTCGAACAGTGGATTTATGAATTTATTCTTTAGACAATAAGTTCAACTTAAAACTTCTAATCTAAAGCTAAATTCTGAAGTGATATGTATGAACGTTTATTAATTACATAAGGCTTTTTTTTGGGGAAGGGGTCCCCAGAAAAGCTTACGAATCCTTACATGGGGAGGGGCAAACTTTTCTCACTTAAGTTTCTTCCCCCAATTGTGAAAATTTTGTAATTATCCTAAAATTTTTCTAATAACGTAAAATTCCTTTAAATTATTGGGATTTCATGGATAATGCAGATATTCGCTTGAAATTCCTTTAAAACGATTAAGCTCCCTGAAAATATTTTGAAATTCTTTCAAAAATGTAAACATTTCTTTAAATTTTGTGAAATTCCATGAAATCTTTTGAAATAATCCTTTAAAATCCGTGAAAATTTCGAAAGATTCAGTTAAAATCTTTATATTAATATATTAAATAAACATATTATGTAAAACATACAAAACCTTACTTCATCTTATCTTTAGAGAGGGTCTATCGTTTCAAAAATCATCCTTACGTAATTATAACGGACGTTCTCTATCTAAGTATATTATATACTTTAAAAATTAGAATTAATAAATTTGCGGATATAGATCAAACTTTCTAAATCAAGAAATCCGAAGAACTATACATCTCAAGACAAATATTACTATAACTTATAATATTTCCAAATCTTCCGAAACGTTCAAGAATCTTCCATATCGATTCAAAATAGCAAAGAAAACGTTAATTCTTCAAGACTATAAAATATCCCATAATTTTTTCCACTAGATACTTTGGAAATTTTTCGTAGCATACACGAATGTTCAAGTATATTTTGAAATATAAAAAAATGAGGTGTTTTAAACAAGAGATTAATTCACGGAACTGCACCTTGATTTTATTCACGCTTCACCGCAAGAACTAAGATCTCGGAACCCATGCTTTTAAAGCAGCGGCCATTGATCTAAAAGCAAGGATTCCGAGATCTTAGTTCTTGTGACAAAGCGTGAATAAAATCAAGGAGCAGTTCGTGAATTAATCTGTTGATTCTAGAATATCCTTTTGCATTCTCAAAGGGGTCAGCATTTTAGGGAATATTTCGGAATCTTCTATATAATATATATCTATAATTCTATAACATTCGAATTCTAGAATTTCCCCACTCCCAGACCATTCAACAACATTCCACAATGACTCTAAATAATTTAAGTATGTGGAATTTTGTTAAACTTCTAAAACCTTCTGTAAACTCAAACATTCTTCAACGTTTTTAAAGTCAATGAAACAACTTATTTACGATATTAACTTCTTTGGAGTCGGCTCCTGCCAACCACGAACAAGTCACATTGGGGCATTTCTAATTCTGAAAATTTTGAGGTTAACAAGAAATGGGCAAAAGAGTAGTAAAATATATGATTGTTATTTGTCACCGAAGTAATTTAATTCACACTATTAATTTTTTCTAATTTTTTGTGGAATTCAAATATTTCAGAATGAGAGATGCTGCAATAGTACCATGTGACTCGCCGCAATTTTGACAAGTAATTGTAGACTTCAAATTTTTACGAATTAGAAATGGCGCACAATATGACTTGCTGGCGGGGTTGGCATGATCCGGAACAACTTCTTCCGAAACTTTTAGGCTAGATTATTATTAAAGTATTAATCGAGCTGTGTATTAAATTAATGGTCATCAGAGTATATGTGAATAAAAGGTTCATTTTGTTTTCAAAATTCTGTTGCTCCCACACATGCAATTCTTTGAAAGAAGGTTGCAGTACTGAATGGAAAACATATTTAGCCGAAAACTGAAAAAAGGTGTGGATTTTTAATGACCCCTCTCCTGTCAACCCAATGGAAGAATTACAATGTTGTGCAAGAGAGGCAAATAAGTAACCAATTTGGTTGAAATGTGAATTTTTTTTGCCATTAAAACGAAATAACGTCAGCTACCTTGATTTTGTAAGTTATCCAAAAGTTTTTAAAGTAATCTACAAAATATTGTCTCTCAAAATTAGTTATAAAAGATTCGGCCTATTGAAATATTAAAAATTTTTTGTTCAGAAGTGTTTATTAAATTATGCATATTTAAGGAAATATCCACTTACTGTGAGATATTTAATATATGTTTAAATTATTTTTTAGTTCTTACAAAAAAGAAAACATATGTCTATTAAAGATGTTTAAATCAGTTTTTGCATATTTCCTTAAACTTTCATTATTCTAAGAACACTTCTTAACAAAAATGAGGAACACATCGATTTTGGGGCAATTTTGGCTTTAGCTTAGATTAAATGTGTCATAATTAATCTCTCTGGAT
>NC_046662.1:99271383-99286895 GCF_010883055.1 Belonocnema kinseyi
GACACCAACTTGACCGAGTTTTACAATAAAGAGGTGAAAAAGATGAAAACCTTGATTTCCGATTATTTCCTTTAACTAATAACTGATGAGGGTGATCTATCAAATCTTGGAAGCTCTTTAATTTCCATTGTCAAGCATCTCAACTCTCAAATATTGCGCGAAGAAACGAAAGGAAAGAATGGTGGGTGGATGACGACTAAGAAAGGTCTGCGACTTAGTCAAGGCTCGCATATTGTTGCAGATTGAAAAAGGACAGAAAATGGGACCTACATAGTAACGGTACCTACTACCCAGAACTAGAGACCGAAAACTCTTTCGCAAATAATCTCGTGGACACAAGAAAAAGGGAGTAGAGGCTAGCGGCTAGCCGGAACACCCTGGCGAAATATCAAATATGACGGACGCTTGACATCTGCAAAGCTCTCTCCGAGCCCGAAGGCCTTTCTCGATGGTGCGTGCATAAGCTTATTAAGTAACATTGTTACGAAGTAAGGTCCATCCCAAACGATGGTCACCTCCAAGATTTTCAAGATTCCAAAGTGGACAACTCTTTTGTCAATTGCTTTTTCTTAAAGAAAAAAAGAAGATCGAACAGAAAAACGGGGCGGAGTAAGCCTCTTTTGCCATTTGCATGAAAATTCTTTCGCAATCACAGCCAGTGTCCTTTTTTGTAACAGAAGAAAGCATTTTCAGATTTAAGAACATTTCGAAATATTATATTTCTGTATTCGAAACATTTCAACCAAATAACATTTCATGTTCGTTTAACCTGGAATACTTTCATTTTTGTATTAGCACCTCTTCTTCAGTGCAAACAAATTTTAGGAATTTAAGTTTTAAATTCAATTTTTGTCTTCCTGTCGGTTTATTGGCTTCGGAATTCACGAATGATGTTAATAACTTTACTAATCCAGTTTTATTCAGTAGTTGATAACTCCTGTTCATAATAACCGAATTAAATTTTCTAAACTTTGGCAATTTGTAACAACTACTATGAGCGCCAGAAAAAATTTTTAAGATACATAGAAGATTAACAAATGGCATAGCAGAAAGTTACACATGTGCTCTGTCTTGATATTTAAGAAAACATTATCTATAAAAACAGCAAACCGAGAGAATCGAAGAAAACTGTTAAAATCATTATTCGTGTAGACTGTAGACTGTAGACCGCTCATGTAAAATTCCTTTTTAAACATTTTTTGTATCGATCTTGGCTAATTTACAAGTGATCTTCTCATTTCTGAAAAAAATAAATAAATTGTTAATTTGTTATAAAAATGCAGATATTGCAAAAAATGTGAACCAAAATTGCACAAAAACGCCGCATCTGTAGAAACTGCTTTCTTGCGTACACCGGGCTTCAGAAAGCAGCCTTGGTGTTCGCAAGAAAGCAGTATCTGCGAAAAATTGGAATTTACGGCGAATAATTATATAAAACTATACAAACACAGGCTCGAAATAATTTTAAAAGTAAATTTCAAAAATATTATATAAATAATAATTACAAGTATTAACATCTTTTGAAATATAAACGAATACAAATTATTTCAAAAGTTGAAAATTTCTTTGTAAAGAAATCTTTTCAACATTTTTTTTGTACCTTTCTTCAGCAATCAATACCTGGGCGAAGTAAATATATTGCTTCCTTTTCACAATTTTGATAATTATTTGTGTTCATTTTTCAATTTGCAATCATTTTATTTGTAGATACTGCGTTTTCTGAGGTCTCATAATTTCAAGAAAGCAGTATCTCTCTACTGCTTTCTTTCGTAACATCACGTCCTCTGGGCTCTGAAACCCGGTCGGTGTTAGGCAAAAACGCAGTGTCAAATGTAAAAGATACTTTCTTGCGTAATTTTCGGTGCCGTATTGGAACCCCCCGTGTTACAATTCTTGCAGTTACGGAAAAATTTCTGTAGATACTGTTTTCTTACCTAACACGACTCGCCAGAATTAAAAGATGCGGCTTTTTTGCAATAATTATTAAAAAATTATCTTTAATTTTATTAACAATTTTAAAAAACTATTTTCATAAACAGATGTATTTTTTTTACGGTTCCAACTATATAAAAAACTCATTTTCGATTTTTTTTAGATACTGCTTTCTTAAATATCACGGCAGTACTGTCCCCAATAGGATCTAGTTGAGATTTTTTAAAATTAGTTGACATTGATGTGAGATTAAATTTCATCAAAGATTATTTACGAAATAAAATTGTTATGGGAATTATATTAAAAAGAAAAATCGAGCAAAATTTGTTCTCGAGAACGGCTGAACCGGTTTTTACGAAAAAATACATATTTATTATGGGCTTCAATGTTATACAGTATTATAAGAAGGTTCTTTTTTTCAAAAGATAGGGATGAAAAAATGTTCAAAATTTTATGAATTTTTGTTCTGGTATCCAGCGGAGGAACTGCCCTCATATCTTCCCTAATTAATCTTTAAGTATATTTCAATAACATTTCACAATAAATCGAAAGGTTTAAAAAATGAATCCCTTGAGCACGCACGTCACGTGGGATGTGTGGTGGCTCAAAAAAATGATGAAAGTTCGAATTAGATAACGGTACCCACCAGTTTTGTAAGGTTCCCGAAAAAGTGAATGACCAAAATGTGACGTATGTACTAATTTTGTCTCCTCCTAGAGACCTAGAGGACCTAGAAGGAGGTTTGTATTGACCTAAATGTTCAAAACTACTTTATTGACATATTTTGATATAATTTGACCACAGGAACTCGAAGATTCAATTTTTTTATAATTCCGTATTTGCGTGTATGTGTTTGTAATTTTTTTCTATTCACCATATCTCGAGAAGTAAAAGGTCAAAAGTCACCGTACGAATTGTAGCTTTAGTTGATGCACAGGCACGATAAGATTTTGAGCTAGACCGGCCAATTAGAAGTGTTTTTTTTTGCATTTAGAAATTAAAACAAAAATATAAGATGCGATTTTTGGTAAGCATAAGCATGCAAGTTTAAAAAAATGTCTACCTTATTTTGTTAGAAAAAAATCTCTATCGGTGAGGAAAAAAATGTATTTGATACACACGAGGAAGGAAAGTGATCATAAAATGAGCACAAATAAACACACCTACAGTATTTCGCAACGGTATTTTATATATGCCACTTCATAATAATTATTTTATAGTTTTTTGCAGATCATTTTTAATAGTCAAATGAAATATTTCATATATTTTTGATTAATCATTCATTTTTTAAACAGTTTTTATTTGTGCAAACATTTATTTTTCACTTTTTATAGCAAATTATCGATATTCTCATGATAACGTGATCTAATCGGGTAATAGAAAAAGCAATGTGGTCGATTTAATGCTTACCCGTAATTTGTAAAAAATTTAGATTTGTTTAAACATTTTTTTCGACAAAGTATAAAAATGCACACCTACACGTAATAATTTTCAATTTTATCTAATAGGTTTAATAGTTCATGTCATTCAGAAAAAGTAAACACTTTGTCTGTTTTATAGAAAAAAGGATTTCAACAGATGTCAAAATAGACGCTAATAAAATTTGTTGCAAAATTTGCAAAAAAAATATACACTTTACTGCCATTTTCCAGTCAAAAGTTACATTACCAATTTTAAACCACAAAAATAACTTCGCTTCTTCACAGAGGGTGTTTTACAATATGAAAATTAAAAAAAATATAGTTTCAATATTCTGTTATGGCAATTATCTTCACAGTGGGTTTCGATGAAACTCACCCCAAACGATTTTGCATCTCCCGTTTTAATTCTGTTCTCATTTTTGTGATAAACTTACAATCATTTTGAAAACAAAATGAAAACAAAAATATTTAGAGCCACTTTTGAAGAATAACTTCTATTGCAGCTGACAAAAATGTGCTGACAAAACCTCTCAAAGTGTTTTAAATTAGGTGAAAAAGGTTGAAAAAATTTAGTTTTTTCAAATGGCTCCTCGCTGTTGGATCTGAATGCATAGGCCGCTCCGCACGCTTTCAAAGACTTTTTTTCAATCATTTATATCTTGTGAAATAATATAGACCCAAAATTTCTGATTGCGCGCCTAACCGGGTAGCTCGTTTTGGATACCTAAAATGAACCATTTTTGTCGTTGATACAAAATAAGTTTCCACAGTTATATCTCCTAATTTTTTAGATGCTCTATTTTTATCAGTTTTCCAAGGAATAATTGTATGACCTTTTGATTCTAGGAGAGCATGCAAAAGCATCCCGATGCACCATTCATTCACCATTCCAGTGTTATTTTCACAAAACTATACTTAATAAAATCAAAAGAAAAAAAATATTGATTTTTTTCCAAAAACGGCTCTAACTATTTTTTTTACTAATTTTTATCTCAAAATGATTGTGAAGTATCAAAATAATGGGAATCGAAAAAAAAACAAATTCAAAATCGTTTAGGGTAAATTCCATCGAAGGAAATTAAATTTCCATCAATGTCAACTGACCTTTATTAAATATTCAAATTATTGGCCACGGATACATATAGCGATTATCATAGACAAATGGTTGAATTTTTGGCCTCTGAAAGGAGGTGAAATATAACCATTGGCCGAGTCAACTTATAATTGTTGTCTACATTTACTCTAAATTTAATAATGATTGGCCGAGGTCAAAAATTGTTTTTGAAATTTTTTCCACTCATTATTCGAAAGACAAAGTGACAAACAACTACTTCCACAATCTATGAGAATATTTAACAATTGTGGTTGACTATTTTACAAAAATATTTGTAATTTACTTACGCTCGATCTGATGTAGCCAACCAACATTATCCTTTCACTTCATTCACGAAGGCAATTATTGACCACCCATTTATCGATATATTGATATAATAGTAAGGTTGAAAATAACACTAATCTCGTCACTTATGTATCTTTAATAAACAAATTCAATTAAACTCTATAAAAAGATTTTCGCTCAAATTCCTTACTCATTCAGCATCACCGGTTTTTATTTAAGGACCTGTGCCAGACTATCATGAGTCCAATTATTTTAAACAAAAACTTACTTAAAAACTGATAATTGGAATGAGATGTCCATATAAGACAGACGTAAAGGAAAGAACAGACGAACATCTGTCTCGCACAGAAACTTCATTCACACAGCTCTAATGTAGAGTGTCAATCACACTGCAGGAATTGTCTACACCTTAACTTAGCAGTTTAATTTATATTTTCTAATGCAGGCATATTTAAACGTGGTGACTGATCATGGGGGCGGGGGGTCAACGATTGTACCGATTACTCTGGTAAAATTTTCAATCTTTAAAACCCATTTTGCCTATACAGTTCTATTCTAGTCAATTCTAAAAATATTTAAGAAGGAATTTTTCAGGACACACCTTATTTTGAAAGTCTAAACTCTAAACATGTCAAAAATATTCCGAGAAGCGATGACTGACATTACGAGACTTTCGCGACACTGTTATGGATTACAGTGAACAACTGTATAACTTTGTATAGAGTGGGTGAGCATTTTGGAGAAGCCTGTACCATTGTTGTTCATTTCGAGATCTGGCTGACCACCGTCCATCAATACGACAGATGTCCGAAACCTGGCGCTTGCTAATCCGACCTAACTTGGACTTTACTAAGCCAAGAGACCAGCAGAACCCATTATGTTTGGAAGGCAACCCCTTCCAAAGATCAATACGCGTAAGATTACATTGCGAAAATTGTCGACGTCATTGTCACTATCCAAGTCGCGTCTTTGTTGTATTCGAGATCCCTGAGATCCATGCAAATCTTTCCTTCGCGCTGCTTTCTAAGCGCGGTATATGGACAGAACATTGCTCCTTGAAACTTATATTGTTATAAGAGCTCTACAATGTTTTAAAATCATCGTTTTTAAGAGTTTCGAAATCCACATAAAGAATATACCATTTTTTAGAGAAATGATTATGCCATAATAAATTTCGCAAATTTTTAAGTTACGACATAAACATCCCAACTGTGTGAAATTATTGTACCCTTCATAATAGTTATCTAGTTTGTAAAGCTCATTTTTGTTTGGAATTGCTACCCTTATTTAAACATTTAAAAAACGCCTATATAATCATCAAAGAATTTTAGACACAATAAATTTTTCTCATTTAGTCACTTAAAATGATTTATTAGGTTTTCTATTCAAAGAAACTCAGAAAAATTACAAAAAACTAGCAAATCTCAAACCGTTTTTAAAATCATATTTTTAGGAGCGAAGACGGATGTACAAACCCTGTCAATTTAAAGAAAAATAACAGGGGTATGGTTGCAGTAAAATATGGAGCACATAGTTTAACATCTTAGGTTTGTTTTATATTTGTAGAAAAATATATTTAAAAACCCGAAACAATTATTTGAAGGTTTTTCTGAAATGTTTGTCTGTGTTAATTTACCCGAGCATGTATCTAACCCAGCACACTATATATTTACCTATTTTCATAGCACGTAAAAATCTTCTTGAATAGTACAACAATACACGGAGAAACTTTCGGTTGTAAAATTTGATATTATAATATTTATTTTTACAAAAAGCCAATGTCAATCTAGAATATAGCGTCAATATTTCAAGAGCTATTATTGTGAATATTGAACTGTGAAGTTACTAAGTTTATTGAAATATAATAAGAAATGATTAAATAATTGTACCAATACCAAAAGAAGGTTTTCATCATCTCTAGAAGAGACTGTTAATTTTACGAAACACAATAGTAATACGCGGGTCTCCTGGGCAGCGGAACGGAGATCTGATTATCATTTATCATTTTATTATGAGACTTAGGAATTTTATCATCCTTAGGAACCTCTATGCATATCACGCCATTCGGCACTTAATTTCCTATTTTAACTGGGAATTTTCGCAAAGCACTATATTCAAATGTTTTTTCTCTCATTGCACCTTCCCTTTGAAATTGGTATTTTTTCTCAACTGTTTTGCAACTTATGTTATTTAAGCTGCTGGTTATTCTAAGAATGGTTTTCTTATTTAATTTGTGAATATTACTTTCTCCTAAATTAATCTGCTATCGAACAAATTAATCTTTATAACTCTATAAATAGCAATTACTCGGTCTGTTATATATTAATTTATAATTGATATAGAAATAATAGTTCTTCGTATCGCTGTGGCATTCAATACTATTTTCTCGGCTATATCCTAGATTGCCATCGAACTTGTGTAAAAATAAATATTATAATGCCAAGATTTACAATTAATAGTTTCTCTACGTACACTTAAGTAAAAACATATGGACAAATTTACAGTGACTTTGAAAACATTTTTAGGTTAAATTTCATACAAGAATAATATACAAATTTCAAGCAAAGGTATTTTTAATGTAATTTTTCACGCTATAACCATATCCACCGAAAATAATATAAAAAATTTGGGATAAACAGTAAGAAATTCCTTTCAATGATATAATTTTTTCACCGTTCATGTGGAAAAGTCGAATAGGACCTATCTTCGCCCTAGTTAGATTGTCAAAGTACCAGTTGGCCCCCAACTAGGAACCCCAGTCCTGTCCAGGTGGGCTGTCATGTCTGGACCATAACGCGCTCAGTTAAAAAGATAATTAAAAATCGTCTACATTATTTCTTAAAACGTTATAAATGAATAAAAATTGACTGTTAAAATTAAATATCTAATATGATAAAAGAAAATAATTGACAGTTTATATAAATTATTTATGCAAAATAAAAATATGCTGCTAGGACTTTTGCCCCGTTGAGACGCTAGCTAAAGTCGGCGTCAAAAGTACGTAACGCTCACTTTGATAGCTCGCACCTCGTTAAAAAAAATCGCCGAAAATTCTAGCCGGGTACAAGTGATAGCCTAAAGTCTCCCGCGTTGAACGATATGTATACTGTTGTTCTAAACATTTTTTTATGATAGCGCTAAATTAAAACGTGCCGAACAATAAGGTTTCGAAGACACGTTTTTTAAGCCTCGACTTTCGAGGCTTCCCAAAACGAGCTTAGTCTTAAAAAATCTGAAAAATTCACAGATACTCCTTAAGGTGTGTAGAATGCAACTCAGTTTTCAAAATTTAGAAATATGAAATTGTTGACTAATTACAGACCGTTTTCCGCAAACATATCATCTCAAAAAGAAATAATGATCGGGAGATTTTTATGGTTTAAAATGTGCAGCTTTATAACGTGATTGCAGTACACTTTAAAAATCGAAATTAGATCAATATTTCGCGAAATAAATAAATAAAATAAATAAATCATTTTTTTTAGATGGTGTCTAAACTTTAATTTGAACTCTTCGACTCAAGTTTTTTTAAATTGGCATTGCCATTTGTAGCTTAGGCCGTAGAGCATATTCTGAGTTTGCGCCACTTTCAAAGTGACGGAAAATGAATATGGGTGGGCTGTAAAATAAAAAATCTGCCCGCACCGCGGGCACATTCTCATCGCGCGCTCCGCACGCGGCTCCCAAGTTTGAGCGCGCGACAGTTGAATCTCGCGCTTCGCGCTCAGACATGATTAGCCCTCGCGCTATGGTCAAAGATTAAGTTTCTCAAAACTCTGTAGGCTTTGAGGTACACATTCTCATCGTGACACATGCGTTGCTTGCTCGATTTTTGACAGACATTTGTAAACAGGTTTTGTTGAATCTTTTTTTTCTCGCAACTTTCGTCGTTTTCCACACATTTTTATTTTATTTTTTAATTTTCAATGTTATTTTTCACGAATAAAACAAATAGTACGCGTCCTACCAACAAGTGATTCTGAACGAAATTGTAAATCTTTTTTGGGATAACAATTTTGGTGAATTCATCTTTTTTCGAATCTTACATAGTTTGACCACAAAATAGAATTTTTTATTTTTTATTATTTTTTGTGCAAACAAAATTTGAATTTTAGATTTTCCAAGAAAATCCAAAAATTTGTTATGATAATCTTGCAGGGCTTTAAAAAAAAAATGTTTTTCTTCTCTTGACTTTTTTTCATATCATGCGTTTTTTGGCTTAAAATTTTGATTTTCTGTTGATTTAAAATATTTTGAAAATGCTATAACTCTGAGAATTTTCTTTTTCCTGGGTGCTAAATTCGGTCGGATGCCAGAGCTTGACCATCGGTCTAAAGACGGCCCTGCTATGGTAACCAATCTACGGTAACCAGAGTTGGGCCGACTAAGAAGTTTTCAAGCTGCCATGATCGTACTGACGTTGGCGACGGACGTCGGCTACGTGCGAAAAGCCGACCGTCGGCCCAACTATGGTACGACAATCGGATAAATTGTGGCAGATTGGTAGGTACGACCGCAATAATGCAGTCGGATTGTTTTAAGTCACCTTGATGCACCCGACGGTCGGTCAAACCTTGGCCCGAGTATGAGCAGACTTTCGGATAAACTCTGGTTAATTGTTATAAAAAGACCGTGAAAGTGCAGTCGGCCCGACTGCGGTCAAGAGTTGCCCGTCCGTCGACGTCACATGTGCCCGTAACATTCAAAATAAACCATTAAAAACTCATAACCAAAAATAGGAACGTTTGAGGGTAAATATATACCAAAAAAGCATCGAACACTGAATATTTTCAAAGTATAGATTCCCAAATTGTCAAGCCTCTACCAAAATTAATTCATTGAGAAAATACAACAATTTGCTTTAAAAAAATCATGTGAGAACTAGGCGTTCAACATTTATTAATTTAAATTTCCTATCCAATAATATTTGTAAGTGAATAATCTATACACTTCAATATTAGAATCATAATCATCCTTTTTTATATTTTAAATCAGGTTTTCAATTTCTTATAAATAAATATGGCGAAAAAGGCCATTTTTCTATGTTAAAATCCCCTAAGTTCTATAGAGTAACATTAGTTAAAGATGATTCAATATTATATAATAAACAAGCAAATTTATTATAAAAAAATTATTTGTTGAAAAAATGTTTTCTACGATTTTCCATAAGTTTGCGTTTTTTAAAGTTATATTGCAAGAACTTTTGATAAAAACAATATAATGATAAAGAAATTTCTTCGTGAAATTATTATTGTTAATATTATAAATATATTTAATAAAAAAATTCATTTATCAGGCATTTTTCGACTTTTCCATTATTTTCGACAACTCTTTTGTTGTCAAATACCCAAATAATGCATATATTTATTAAATTTGTTGAAAAAATCATAGAATGTATCAAATAACTATGTATTTTACTGAAATTATCATGAAAGTCTCAAATAAAAAGACTGAAATAAAGAAAAAACGAATTTTTCCGTCCAGATGCGCGAATAATGCGTTTTTTGTTAAATTGGTTTTTAAAAATCATAAAATTTTTCAACTAATCATAAATGTTTCTGAATTCCTTATGAAGATCCCAATGAAAGTCTGAAATCGAAAAAAAAAATTTCCGTTGACAAATGTCCCAATAATGAATTTGTTTATTAAATTAGTTAAAAAAAAAATTGATAAAAAATAAGAATTTTGCTGAAATTATTATAAAGTTTTTAATTAAAAAGTTGACATCGAAAAAACGAATTTTCATATCCACAAATGCCTGGTTAATGCATTTTTTAATTAGAATTGTTTTAAGAAATCATTAAATTTATCAACTAATTATAAATGTTGCTTAAATTATCATAAAGTTTTCAATTGATAGGACTGGTATTGAAAAAAAAAGAATTTTATTGCTGCTAAATGCCCGAATAATGCATTTATTTACTATATTTGTTCAAGAAAAGAATAATATTAATTAAAAAATTAGGAATTTCGCTAAGATTATCATAAAGTTCCGTATTTAAAAAAATTAAAATAGAAAAAAAAACAATCTTTCTGTCAAACAATTCCTGACTAATGTATCTGTTCATTAAATTTGTTTGTAATTTTAACAATTTCAAGAAAAATTTCATAATCATCATGTTGTTTTTATCGAAATTTCTCGCAATATAACTTAAAAAAAGTAAAATTCTGGAAAATTGTAGAAAAGATTCTTGAAACAAATAATTTGTTTATAAATTTTTTTATTATACAATATTGGAATATTTTTAAATAATGTGACTCTATAAAACTTAACTTTCTGTTGTTGAGGAGCAGCGGGAGCGTCAAGCTATTCAGCACAGTTTTTTTAACCAAACTTCAAGTACTTCGATAGCCAAGCGGTTAGAGTGCACGGTAAAATACCCTAGTTTAGGTAGTTTATGTAGGGTTCGAATCGCGTGTTTATTATTAGTGTAAGTAACCGTGTGTGGGAATTATGTTTTTGAAAATTATAAAAAATGAAGATTATATAATAATAATAATTTAAAAAATAACTTTTTTTAAATTAATTTTTGTCGAAGGTTGAGCCAGCGTCATCTTAATAGATGGCCCATGTATGGGACCAAATGTCGGCCCAAAGTATAGAAGCCAAAGGCGGTTGACCGTTATCATTTATCTGGTTGGTCTGACCAGTGGCGCACAAAGTTGGACCGATCGTCCGACGGTAGGCCCGACCGCGGGCCGACGGTCAATTTGCACCTGGGTTATCAATAAAAGTAATTTGGATAAATTGTTTGTTCTTTTTAATACTGACTTGATTGGACAAATCCTTCAAAAGTTAGCGTGGCTACAACATTCAGATAACCACACATAAAACATACATACAGACATATATACAGAAATACAGACAGACAGACTGACAGACACAGATTTTACCTTGACAGGTAAAAATATAGTGCGAAAAACTTGGATCAAAAGTGAACGCGCTCACTTCAAATCTATTCAGAAAAAGAAATCGCTCTATCTTCCTTGTTTGTAAACGTAGAAATCTCATTCAAAGCCTTTGTCGAACTACTTTTTCACGAGTAAACCGAATTTAATGTCAAAGTTTAAATATTTT
The DNA here is from genome assembly GCF_010883055.1 of Belonocnema kinseyi. Classification (NCBI taxonomy): domain Eukaryota; kingdom Metazoa; phylum Arthropoda; class Insecta; order Hymenoptera; family Cynipidae; genus Belonocnema; species Belonocnema kinseyi. Next base: position 99,283,214 of record NC_046662.1, read on the forward strand.
TACAAATGTAATTGTTATAAACAAATGAAAAACATAGATTTTTTCTTGCAAAATTTATTACTTATTGATTTAAATAATATTACATGTTAAAATAATCTATTGCTTAAGTCGTTACATTGTTCAATGAAGCCGCTTAAGTACATTTTTAATTAAATTTTTAACTAATTAATAAGAAATATAAATGAATATTCTAAATTTTTTCGAAAATTTTCCTTTTTTTACATTTTTTAGAGGAAAAAATGTATTTTGTTTGAAAATATAATTTTATTCATAATTCGTTTATTACAAAATATACAATTGTGATTTATTATCATGGAAATTATCCGCAGTTATTGTAAACCCATTTTTTTGCGACACAACGACACGCCATCGTTGTAACTGGCATCTGTCAGCATCTCATCAGTAATTGTTGTATCTATGCTATCTTTTTCAACATTAAAAATGCTAAATCTGACAAATCGAAAGCCAGATTCGTCTAGAATCTAGATCATCGTTCTTATCAACTTCTTCACATTCTGTATCTATTTTTTTGCTTTAAATATACCTTTCATTAACACTCACAATATTTAAATTTTCACTGACTTCGATGTTAATACTTTTATCTTGTTGACTGTTATCACAAGTTTTCCCATTACAGTGACAACAGTACTCAGAACAAGGTATAACTTTGTTCACACAGCCACAAAAGCTCCCGTACAACCTTTTGTGAATTTGCAACTGATATCCTTCAGTAAGTCATGAGGAACCAAAGGTGCTGTGCTCTCTCGAGGTTTTAAAATTTTGTCACTTATTTTCCACCCCCAATTAGTTGGCTCCATGCGATACTTGAACCACATTTGCACCTGATAATATGCTCTGAATGCGTGTTGAGCTGCCGTTTCATCTGTAGGAGGTGATACAAAAATAACAGTAAGCAAAGAAAAATTTTTGTTGTTAGATAAAAATAAATGTAGATTAATTTCCAAACTAAAAGTACAACTTGAAGCTGCAGTTTTTCGTACGAATCAAGCTGAAGAGGATGCCGACGGGCTTATTGTTCAAGAAGCTATACAAAAAGCAACTTCTGAGAAACCGTCAATCATAATATCAGAAGATATTGACGTATTAGTAATTTTTACTCAAATTGTACCAAAAGATTTAAACTCAACATGCAAAAGATTCAAGCTCAACACGCATTCAGAGTTTTTATGTCTTGAAGACATAAATTTATCTCTTGAGTCGGATTTTTATGACTCCAACACGTGCGGTTTATAACTTCGAGCGTATACCTGTCCTAATAAAAAGGGTAATTCTAACAATCATAAAACCTAATCTATGTTAATGGTTAAACAATCTTGTATATTTTTATACAATATATATATATATATATATATATATATATTAAATCAACTTTTTTACGGATTGTTATTTGTATTATACTTGTTTGACGAAAATACCGAAAATATTATTTGTTTTTACGTATTTCTAACGGCTTAGGAGATCCTTCTAGAAAGTTGCAATTTTTATTTTTTTGAAGAAAATTTTTAAGGGTTATACTCGGGCAGATCCACCGATTATGAATTTTTTAATTAAAAATAACTAATTTAATAATTACAAATTTTTCATTCATCAATTTTAATCTCATTTATAAGCCAGAAAAGGTTCGATAATCTCAGCCAAGACAAGGCTCGTCTTGAGTCAAGTAAACGTCGTCTTAGCCAAGGCAAGGCTCGACTTAAGACAAGTAAACGCCGTTTTACTTGTCGTGGCCATAAAAGTAAGACGAAGGCCTATGTCTCGACTCAGTTTTGAGACGCAGCCAGACATCGATGTCTTGGAGACGAAGCATTTTTACTCGAGCCGGTATACCTTGTTCTGAGTACTGTAGTCACTGTAATGGGAAAACTTGTAGTAATAGTCAACAAGATGAAAGTGTTAACATCGAAGTCGGTGAAAGTTTACAGACTGTGGATGTTGATGAAAGGCATGTTCAAAGCGAAAAGTTAGATATAGAATGTGAAGAAGCTGATAAGGATGATGTTCTAGAGATGAATCTGTGTTTGATTTGCCAGATTTGGCATTTTTAAATGTTGAAAAAGATAGCATAGATGCAACAATTTGTTAGCTGCTTACAGATACCAATTACAACGACGACGTGCCGTCGTGTGACAAAAAAATTAGTTTACAATATCTACATATAATGTCCATAATAATAAATTACAATTTTATAGTTTGTATGAAATAAAAAAAAGAGGTAAAAGTGCACAAATTTATTAATTTTTATATCTTACGAATTAAAAATGTAATAAATGAATTATAAATAAAATAATATTTTCAAACAAAATACATTTTTTCCTCTAAAAAATGTAAAAAATAAGAAAAATTTCCAAATTTTTTGGATTATTTATGTATTTTTCTTATTAATTAGTTAAAAAGTTGGCCAAAAATCTACTTGAGCGGCTTCATTTAACAATGTAAAGACTTGAATAATGGATTATCTGGACGTGTAATAATATTTAAATAAGGAAATAATGAATTTGAAAGAAAAATAATCAATGTTTTTGAATTTTTTTGTAACAATTACATTTGTAAAAATGCTTAAACTTTGACATCAGATTCGATTTAGTCGGGAAAAAGGAGTCAGACAAAGTCTTTGTATGAGTTTTCTACTTTTACAAACAAGGAAGATAGAGCGATTTCTTTTTTCTGAAAAGATTTGAAGTGAGCGCGTTCACTTTTGATCCAAGTTTTTCGCACTATATTTTTATCTATCAAGGTAAAATCGGTGTCACGTTTTTTTGTACATTTTTTTATAGAATAAACTGCTCATAAAAAAACATTTTCCATTTCACCACTAAGAGATGATTTAAAAACGCATAATGAAATTTTTTTATTGATACATATACAATTGCATACCTGCAATTAACAGGTAAGTTCAGGTAACAATAACTTTTGTAAATTACTTTTGGTAAATGTATGTCTACGAGTCTGCTATTAAATGCCGTCGGTTTTATTTTCCTAGTGTTGAAAACAACCGAGATAATTTAATTGTCTAATTATTAATAAAAATGAATAAAAAATATATCTACAACGACGGACTATGAAAGTTAATCCTTTAAACTTACATTTGATACCGGTTTCATTGATTTGACACTGCTAGTTTTGTCGCCACGTTATTTTGAAAATTGTTGTAAGAATATTAAGGCCTTAATTAACAATTACATTGTGAGATAACAAATAGATGAATCTTCACCAATTTTTTTTAACTGGTTTATAGCATCGTAAAGTATGTAATCATGATATCTACAAATGTCTAACTTCATTTTTAACAACCAAACAAAATTATATTTTAACCCCAATTTTAACGTAACAAAAACAACGTTTATTCGTTTATCTTTCCATGAAAATAAAGATATTTTTAATCCTACATACATGAATTTTGTTCATTTTTTAGTTCTTAGAACAAATTTTAGCCGTAATGAATCACTTAATCACTTTTTATGGCCGTTATGTGCTAAAATATCGTTTAAATTTGAACAACATCGTAGTGACTATCACGGTATTTTTAAACAATCTGAAAAGAACAATGATGAGGACGACCATAAACGTATTAATGAGCCTCCTTTGAAGAAAAGATGTTTTTAAAAATAAACCGCTGACTCTGTCTATGTCTCAAGTCTTTTAAATTTTGAAAAAAAAAACA
>NC_046662.1:99286995-99296734 GCF_010883055.1 Belonocnema kinseyi
TCCTTGCTTCCTTGTCTTTGATTTTTAAGTAATTCTTGTCTTCCTGTGCGCGAATTTTTCTCTCTTTTCTCCCTCTATCAACTTTTGAAATGTATTTTTGCAGAGCTGCCCGTTAGATTATACCCTGCCTACTGGTCTACATTCTACAAGGTTCTAACTTGAAATCGCAAAATCTCTCGGGGACGAAATATGTTGTTTATTAGAGGGAATTAGGCGATACAATAGAATTTTCTACTTTTTCTCGCAAACAATGACAGATACAAAAAAAAATGTTAAGATAAAATTTGGCATGCCTAAAAAAGTTCGATGAAAAATATTTCTTGTTCTGTTGCGATATCTTTCGTCGCATACGAAAAAAAATTAAAAAATTACATTTTCAGGAGAAAAAAATTCTCCTGGCCTCAAAAACGGTTTAGCTCGCATGATGCTGATAAGATGCCTTTCTTCTATTAGTAGAAATCGAAAAAATAGCTGACAAAGTAAAACAGGTTCGATGTTACAGAAAATCCTTTTTTATTTTTTTATTCAAATATTAAAAATATGGCAAAATTTGTTTTTCTTTTTTTGGAAACCCCCACCCTTTTTATTCTTCCAAATATTTTTGAATAGTGTCTGTTAACAGAAAAAAGGCATCTGATCAGCACCTGATCAGCATCATGAGGACCAAATCATATTTCAAGCCGGAATTTAAAAAATTGAATTTCTTTTCTCGTAAGCGATGAAAGATATTGAAAAAGAACAAAAGACATTTTTCATAGAACTTATTTAGACGTGAAAACTTTTATCATAACATTTTTTCGCATCTGCCATTGTTTGCGAGAAAAAGTCGAAAATTGGATTGTAAGAAAAAAATCCTCATGGCCACAACAGTTATTCAGCCAGCGCCAAACTTACAAGATATCTTCCTTATTAGAGTATAAATTCAAAACAAAACTAAAATAGGAGAGGGAGAGGGGGAGGGGTTTGTTGAGAAAATGGACTTTTAATTTTGTCAGCCAAACAGCCAAACAACCACAACATAAATGCTATACGCATAACTTCTTAGAAAATATTTTTTGCAGATCGCAAAACTACGATCGCCTAATTTCCTCCAAAAAACAACATATTTCACCACCGAGAGATTCTTCGACTTGAAGTCTGTTTTTAAATGGACTTGGTCGATACTAAATACGTCCACTCAAATAGGTGAATTTTCAATAAAAAGATTAGTTTTCAACCAGAAATTAGAGTTAATATTTCAACAAAAATTAATTTTTAACTAAAAAAATAGAATTTTAGTAAAAAATATGTCCAACATATGCGGGCACATTCTAATAGCACGCTGCGCGCGCGGCTCACAAGTTTGAGCGCGCCTAGGGCACGCGACTATTGGTTCTCGCGCATCGCGCTCGATAATATATTTATCTCGCGCTCCACGCTCGGTCTTCGTATTACCCTCCATATTTGTGCACAGGCCTTTTAAGATTAAAGGTCAAAGCATCGACAACAGTAATTGGGTGATAGTGATTTTTTATTTGTTAAAGCTCCTTCGGCTTTAACGAATACGTTCTCATCACGTATCTCAACTTGTATATCATTTCTATTATTATATTATATTCATAACATGCATTGATATTAAAACAGACGTAGTTTCATTCTCTCTTTAAAAATATGCGCATTCTTTAAAAAAATTTGTTATAAAACATTTTATTGCAACTTCTGCCGGTTTTTCAAAAACTGAATTTGTTCATTTTCAATTTTGCTCGTCAATAACAGGAAAAGTGTTGAAATCGCCTAAGTTTCATAGGTTATATTAGCTAAAGATGTTCCAATATTATATATTAAACAACAAATTTGTTTACAATCAAATTATTTATTGAAAAAATTATTACTATGATTTTCCATAATTATACGTTTTTACTAGTTATATCGCAAGAAATTAGAACGGAAATTATATGATATTAAAAAAATTTTCTCTTAATATTATAATTCTTTATATTATAAACAAATTTAATTGACAAATGCCATAATCAGGCATTTTTCGATAGAAAAATTCGTTTTTTGCGATGTACATTTTTATAAATTAGGAACTTTATAGTAATTTCAGCAAAATTCATAATTTGTTGATTAATCGCATGACTTCAAAAACAAATTTAATAAACAAATACATTATTCGGGCATTTATCAGCAGAAAAATTCGGGGTTTTCAATGGAGTCTTTTCAGTTGGGAACTTTATTAGAATTTTAGCAACATTCATGATAAGTTGATAAATTTTATAATTTCTTTCGAAAACTTAAATCAACAAACGCATTAATCAGGCATTTGTCTCCAGAAAAATTCTTTTTTTTCCGATGGCAACTTTTTAAATTAGGATATAGGAAAAAATTTTTTTTGCATCGACAGATGCTCGCGAATTATGCATTTATTTATTGAATTTGTTTTTAAAAAAATATATAATTTATCGAACAATTATGAATTTTTCTGAAATCATCATGAAGTTCCCCATTAAAAAGACTGACATCGAAAAAAACGAATTGTTCCACAGATGCCCGAATAATGCATTTGTTTGTTAATTTTTTTTTTTAATCGTGAAATTTATCAACTAATTATGAATGTTGCCAAATTTATTATGAAGATCTAAATTGAAAGTCTGACATCGAAATAAAACATAACTTTTCGGTCGACAGATGCCCACTAATGCATTAGTTTATTAAATTTGTTTAAAACAATCACAAATTAATCAAAAATTATAAATTTTGCTGAAGTTTTCGTGAATTTCCTAATTAAAAAAGTTGACATAGAAACATTAAAAACAACGAATATTTTTGTTGGAAAATTCCTGATTACTGCATTTGTACATTAACTTTATTTAAAATATAAACAATTATAATGATAAGCGAATTGTTTTATATAATATTGTTTTCATTCAAATCTCTTGCAATATAACTTGAAAAAAAGTATATTTATGGAAAATCGTAGAAAAAATTTGGTTCAACAAATTTTTTTTTATAAATTGTCTAATATTGGAATATCCTTAACTAATGTAAAAAACATATTTGTTTATTTATAAAAAATTAAAAATCGAATTCAAAAATCAACCTCGATAACTCTCTTAGAAATCTTATTATCTTTTTTTGTCTAATTTTTTTTGTCCAAATTGATGAATATTTGTGGGCTGAACGTTACTTTAAACCAAAAAAGTCATTTTTTCTCACTGTGCGGCCTTCTCTTCGGTACGAATATATTAATACATTTACATAATTATTAATCTTCAAAATACTGTGAAATAGATGAATGAAAAAATTTAATTTTTGATTTTCCATTATTTTGTTATGCTGTCAAAATGTGAAATTTTGATTTTTTTTTAAATTTCAAAAAGTCGTTATGATAATCTTGCAGGCCATTCAAAAAGAAATATTTTTCTTCTCTTAGCTTTTTTCATGTCGTGCGTTATTTAGCTTAAAATGTTGATTTTCGTGTTTTTTGGAATTTTGTAAATACTATAACTGGTAAATTTTGACATTTAAAAAAAAGTCATGAGGATAAATTGTTCATCTGTTTGAATACTATAAATATCCGTACAGAAAATTTTGGAATTTTGAAAAAAGTGGTCTCAAAAATTTTCAAAATACGCTCACTTTTTGAATTTTTACCCACAATGACTGGCTAACGAACTTGACCTTTATTTTAGGACACTAAAAGAGTATACTAAAGGCCAATCTAATCTGCCAATTCTTTCGAAAGTTATCATGGTAACAAAACTAAAAATCTACAGACACACACAGAAAGGCATATAGACAGATGCATTAGTAAAAACCTGTTTTTGGGATTCAGGAGGTCTCAAAACGTGGGCATTTGACAGAAACTGGAGGGAAGGCGCAAATTTTACACAAATCTAATACCTTCTCTGATAAGAATGTAAATAATACATTTTCAACAAAAAATTGAATAGTTAAGTTTCCAGTTAAAAAAATGATTTGAAACTGAAAACTAACTGAATATTTCATAGTCAAAGCTTCTGAAATTATAGAATTTAAAACCTGAAATAATTTTATTCACCAATGTTGCGATATGAAAGATTTTTTACAGTCACCCCCTTAAAAATTTTAATTATTTTTTTAGTAAATTTAAATCGTTTAAAAATTATTACTTCTTAAATTGGTAATTATACTTTCCAAAATGCAACCAATTCAATTTTATTTTCAAAATTGAAACTTATGTAAGGGTGGATTAACAATTTAACTTTCAACATGAAAATTCAGAACAGAAATTATTTAATTAAAAAGGTATAAATTTCAGATAGTTTAATTTGGATTTAAAATAACATAATTTTTAATTGTTTAATTTGTAATCGTTTATTTTTTAATATTTCCTTATACAAATTATTGATAAAATATAAATATAAAATAAAATAAAATATAAATAAAATGATTTATTTGTCTAAAGGTTCTAATAAAAATTGGACAATTTTAAGATGCTGTATTGAAAATATCACTGTAAAAAATAAAAAAATTGTATCACTTAGAATGGTAAAATTACCAACAAAAATTAGTGCAATTTTACTACTTTGATTATAGGGTGAATACCACTTGTATGCTAGAAGTTCCAACTAATCTTATGACTTTACTACTTTTAGGCTGACAATAAAGCAAGGCGTTGTAGAAGTACAGTTTCTGCTTGTGAATCTGTGACTTTCAGAGTATAGGTAATAAATGGACCTGCTTTCAGACTGTGGAATTTCTTGACGCTGGTAAAAGTACAGAAAATGTTAAAAATTCCTTTTTCCAGCGTAATCTCACTCTTTAAATTTGATAATTGATAACATGGCGTACTTGCACAGCTCTGAACGCAGTATAAGTACAAGTAATTGTAAAGATACAAAGTTGCGGAGAATAATAAAAAAATAATAAAATTAAAATTATGTGTAAAGCAGCGTGTTTTAGAACGGTATAAATTATGGAAAAATTTACTTACAAAATTGATAAAAAATATTAAACAAGAAATTTTTTATTTAAAAACTTCTTTCTGCTGTATTTCTTATTTGAAAGGGAAATTTATCATTTCTAGTCAAATTACCACTATTCACATTTCTCATGTAGATGCTGAAGTAACCATGTTGAATAAAAACACAAATATTTTTGGTTAGAATAACATGACTTAAAATGCATAATGCATTTGTATTTTACAGAAACTGTCTGGAAACTTACATAACCTAAAAGTTAAATTCCATACTGAAAGTGAATATTCGTTATTGTCAGTGAAAACGTTACTTTGAGAGTAGGTATAATTGGACCTACTCTGAAAGCGATAAAATTACCAGATATTTTTTTCACAGTGATATAAAAATAAAATAAATCGACAACTGTAACTTTGTGATTGTGAACTCTCCTTTGTTAAAGCTCTTTCGCCTTTAACGAACACATTCTCATCACGTATCTCGTGCTTCGCACTCGATTTTATCCAAAATATCAACTTTTATACATTATGCGCAACATTTTTATATCAAGTATAATACATTTTTTATGTAACTCTGCTTGGGATTGCTTATTCAGATATTGCAAAATAAAGCACAAATTGTATTTATCATGATTATTTTAATATTTGTTTCTTATTTTGCTTTAAATTGTATTCTAAGCTGCGCTGGAACATGTATCATTTTAATAAATTTATACCATTAAAATTCATAATATACATAAATATTGAATCATATTACTTCTTATTTCCTTGTTTTTGTACTAATTCTTGTTTAATACTAATTCTTATTTCCTTGTTTTTATAATTTTTTGTTATTTTTAATCATGTTTTTTGCGATTAAAGAAAAACTACTGTGTATCTGTATAGGATCTTATATAGGATCCTAAGTCCTCTTTAATCTTTTCGGTTCTTTTTCCAAAAATTTAATTTTTTTATTTTTAATTTTATTTTTTACGATTGAAAGAAAATTTACTCGTCCTATCTAAAAATGATTAACAATAAATTTATAGATCTTTTTAGGCGAACAACTTTTGTCAATTTTTGTTCGTACCTTGTGTCGTTTTTTCAAAAAAATGTAATATTTTTATTTTGAATGTTATTTTTTACGCCTAAAGCAAAAACTACGTGTCCTATCAAAAACTTTTTTTTGAATAAAAAACTTTTGTCTCATTTTTTTCGTAGCTTGTGTCGTTAGTCCGAAAATTCATTATTTTATTATTTTTAATGTTGTTTTTTAAGACTAAAAACAAAAACGTCCTATCGAAAAGTGATTCATAACAAATATGTAGATCTTTCCAGGGCGCATAATTTTAGCTTATTCACTTTTTTCGTATCTTGCATAGTTTGACCAAAAACTGGAATTTTTGCATTTGTCATTATTTTTAATACGATCAAATTTTGATTTTTCAACTTTTCGACCAAATTAAAAAAGTTGTTATGATAATCTTGTAGGGCTTTTAAAATTGAAAGTTTTTCTTCTGTTCTTGCTTGAGTTTCTAAGTACTTTTTGAATTTTGATCCAAAATAGCTGGTTTACAAACTTGTTCTTTCCTTTTTGGCCTTAAAAAAATGTGCTAAAGCAGAATCCGATCTGATCATTTTTTCGAAAGTTATCGTGCCTACAGAATACAGACTACAGACAGACAGACAAACACCTTTGTAAAAATCGTTTTTTCTGACTCAGTGGGTCTCAAAACATAGAGATTTGATGAAAACCCACAAAGTGAAATTTTACATAAAACCAATACTTTCTGATCAAGATGAAAATGTAAAAAGTATATAAAACAAAATTTAAGCTTTTTATTTCGAAATTGCTTTACATTTACATCTAAAATAAAGAAATTAAAAAATTACTATACATACTTTTAATATGAAATTTTGAAAGATTGAATAGCGAAATTGTCATAAATTTTTAATAATTGAATTTTAAACTAAAAACATTTCCAGACATTTCCAGGTATATAAAATGTCCTTGATAAGTCCACATTTAAAACCCTATTTTTCTTCAAGGAGAATAAAAATTCCGGGACCACGAGCAATATTTAAGAACTTTTGTAATTTTTTCAGATAGCAAAAAATTAAAGGACCTACACTATTTTCTTGGAAAACTATTTAAAAACACTTTATTTAGTTGCTTTTTATGAGTTTTAAAAAACAATCTCGAAGTTCGTTTCCGAATCTCTCAATTTCCGAACGTATTGACTTCCTAATAAAACCATTTTATCGATGAATAGTACAGTTTATTATTGATAATCTCAATATGAAAGTCATGTCGTTGGTTATAATGCGCAAATTCAGTTTTTCTTATCTGTCACATTTATTCCTTTTTATATTTTGATACAATTTCTCCCAGGGGTGATAACTATTGCATCAAATACTGTGGTTTAAATTTGAAGGCAGTTTTTTTTTGCACATGCCAATAAATTAAAATGACGTACTCTTAAAAATGACCTACCCTACTCGTGCATGGTTTCCCCTAATTAAAAAGGCTTAACAGAAGATTCCGTATTCATTCAAGTCTTCAATTTGATATTCGAAAACTATCGTTAACTACTCTATTTTTTGAATTGAGACTATTAACACCAAAAAAATTAGCGACGTATTTATTAGTGAAATTAATTTTAAGGCAATCGGTTATTATTATTTTAAAAATAATTGTTTTTAAAAATTATTGTTTTAAAAATAATCAGACACACCAACTTGAAATTATTATTGACATGTCAACATGATCAAATCAAATGGCACTTTGTGATAGAAAACCAATCTCAAAACAAAAGTATTCTGAACGAGTCAAAAAGAGAAGCATCGCCCGCGACCGAGAAGTGATGAAGATTATTATTAATAAGAATATTAACATTAGCCGAAAACTATTCAAACCGCAAGCTTATTCATACTTTCGAGTCGTACTCCCTATTTACAAAGAAGTTTCGGTAATAATTTTGCAAAAAAGGAACCGGAAATGTGCAAAAATAAAGGAAAACCCCGATTCCAAAGAAAATTTCTTTTCTTTCTTAAAAATCCCTTTCTCTCGGGCGTCCGCAAACTCAAGTGAAACAGGAAAGGGTGTTTTTCTCACAGACTGTATTCGCTTGCTTGGAGACTGGTCAACCGCAAATGGACATGTCACCCCTCCAATTCTCACCAATTTTTCTATTGGCCTTTTCCCAACACAGCATCCCTTTCTTCCAGCGATCGGTTCCCTTTTCTTATTTTGAGGTCTTTTTCCGCGCGGATCAAAGAGGTAAGCTCTTCGTTCGCTCTTGCCAGCCACGCGCATTTTCGCAAAGAATACGAAGTTTCCCTTTCCCATTTCCCAAATTCTCTGCACCCTTCCGCACAGGTCTGAAAGATATGTATCTACTCGAGGCATGAAACTCGAGACGTCGTGACCCGGTTTCTGGGACATTATGCTTTATGGGAAATGCAAATAAAGCTGGTGACATTTCGCACGATTTCACGTAAATGGGTCACCGTGACTTCGAGTAGCCTTACCGAAAAGATTCCCAGATTGAGGAAATGGCAAACACCACATTCTTTAGGATTAAAAACGGACGCAAAATAATCAGGGAATGGACAGCTGATATCTAACGGCTCTTTGTAAAAAAAAAACAGTCATGAAAGTATTTTTATACTTAAATAAAAATAAAAATTACCACAATACGAATTTATAAATTCAAGGTAAGAGAACTTAATAAAACGAACTCTTCCAGACTAATAGTCCAATTTATTTAAAAAGATAATCGATTATGATTCGCTCTCACGTCAGTGTTTCGGTTAGGCGCAGTTAAATTTATGCGTTACGAATGATTATGAATATTTGAAGAAACAAACTTTGAAAACAAGTGATAATGCGGTTTTGGATACTTTACTTACTTTTTGATTGATGCCGTAAAATCTCTTAAATTTACATAAGTGGTAATTTTAAAGTGTTATTTAAAGTCCATTATGATATTCTTAAACCAAAATCGCAAAAATAAAAAAATTAAATTTTTTGTTTAGACAAAACTCCAACAGAAATGGTTCATACGGCCATAATTGATTACGGATTGGAGAGTTCCGATTTACCGTGAAGGCCATTGAGGGTACCCCCGAAAAGACCAGTAAAGTCAGACTCCAGTTTTAGTAGGTTCTCTTAACTTAAATTTATAAATTCTAAGTTTTTCCAAACGTGAAATAGAAAATAATTTGTTCCTAATGAGATCTTTTCAAATTTTAATCGATCAATTAACGAGGTCAATAATAGTATACTGCTTTTTTCACAAAAGTGTATCATAATTGTTTCAGAAGAAGTTTGAAAATGCCGAACACATTATAAAGACAATTTGTCTCACGACAAAATAATTTATTAATGTTTACCAACGTTGATTATCGATAACAGTTTGAAAATGAAGATGACAGTACGTTCAGAACGCAATGTTGCCCACATTTTCAAAAGAAACATTATAAAACCATACGGTTTCTGTTATATGGTAATCTTGAACGCCTGTTTATTCAAATGCCTTTATAAAACACTATGCCAAAATAATGAATTTCGAAATTGAATTTATCGTAAATGAATGCCATTATTAGGAATGGCTAAACCGCTAAACACCACCTTGTGCCAACAATCAAAACTAGAAAGAGTGGGTAGAATTTTAAAGCTGTATTTTAATTTGTACATAAAACTGTTTTCACGATTGTTTTGAAGAGTTTAAAGTAATTTTTGCCTAACAAAAATAAATCTTTATCGAAAACGAAATGTTTCAGATAAAGGTGACGTTCAGAAAATACATGATGCATTTTTCA
>NC_046662.1:99296744-99310436 GCF_010883055.1 Belonocnema kinseyi
CCCCCTGCGAGATGCGTTTTCCATTGCTCTTAACATGGAAAATGATACTCTGATAGACCCACTCCTCCTATGGACGTATAACTTGTTTTATGAATGACCCCGAACGTTTTTCTGAAAAAAAAGCAATGACTGCACTATTTACGAAATGTCTCGTCATCTCAAAATTCGGGATGAGTAGTCAAATATTTTTCATAAACTTGGCTATCCGCCTCGAATTTTTAAGGCGAATAGACCATCCTGTTTTTCAACTCCCCGAAATATTTGGGACGACTAGACACAGCTCACTGTTTATTGTAAATTGCAACACAATATACACTTTAAAGGAATTATTCTCAAGCAAACATAAACTCATAATACATTTTTATCAATTTACAGAAGAAATATTAACTAGCAAAAAAACTTAACCTACAATTAAAATTATAAATTGTATTTTATTTCCAAAGGTCTATTATTCATATTCTTTGCGTAATCTGAATCAAATTCATGGCGATATACATTATTTAAAGTTTATTTACGCTTATAATGAATTGAAACTTACATAACATATTAAAATAATTGTTTTTGTTGCTGAGAAAAACATTTTTGAACAGAAATGTGCTTTTTTACTGTATTAGAAATTCCATGTAAAACACTTTTTTCGATAAAAACTTATTTTTACTATTCAATAAGTGTTTTAAGGTCCACAAAATAATTGTAAAAACACTATTATGCAAAAATGAAAATGCATTTTTTCAATTTTACACCTATGCTGTCTAATTCTGATTTTTCTTCGACTAACAATCTACGCTTGGTCCTTCTTATGTAACTTAAAATATAATCATAATTTTCAAATCTATAGATAATGTTAGAAAAATAATACGTTAAGCAGGATGCAGTAAATACTGAGAAACGTAAAGAGTTGCTCATAAAAAGGCAAATAATTGATAATTGTAGGAAATCAATCATGAATTCGCCGCTTATTGACTTAAATGTTGAATAAATGATATTATTTACGCTAAAACCTGGTTTATGAATTTAGATACTTCTAACTTACCCTGCACTGCACTACTAATTTTCGATAGGCTAGATGTAATACTAATCTTCCCTGCACTCCATAATGTACCTGTAATTTAATTTAATTAATGGAAGCAGATATATTATAACAACATTATAACTTATTGATATATTTATAAAAAGGTATCAATAATTTATATACACTGTGGGAAGAAATTCACTTTTTTCGTTCAAAAATGTCCAGAGCCTTCTATTTTGGTCCGATTTTGAATTTAAAAAAATTGAAGTTCAAAAAATTCTGAAGAGCTTGAAGAACCGAACTTGTCTCTCTTCTATTTGTTTATTAATAATTTTTTTAACAATTTGAGATTTTTAAAATTATAATTTCCTTTAATCGCGGCAACGACTTCAGCTATTCCTTAAAATAATAAATAATTATTAATATTTGATAAAATATAACAATTCAATTATTTTAACAAATTATATAAACAAATTCAAAATTTTTGCCCTATCGCGCAGGAACATTTTTTTCACTGAAAATGTTTTAAACTGTTGGGTGAATGACTGCTAGTCACAAAAACATTTGAGAACTTCACGATAACCATTGTTACAAATAATGCTCTTGAGAAAATGTTGAAATTGAAGGTTTTCTCAAATTTTAATGTTTTTTAATCGCTAGAATGGCTACGGATATTACTAAAAAAATGTATCTTGATAATTATTTAATAAAACATAACTGCTTAAATAGTTGTAAACAACTTAGATAAACAAATTCCAAATGTTGGCAGTTTCACTTGAAAAAAATACGGGTTTTCAATCGCAATAGATTGAGAATGAATAATAACACTCCATGCTAAGATTCACTCAATACAAAATCTTCTGACAATAATCCACCTTAAGTTTAAATATTTTGTCACAAGAATTGTTCATAATAGTGGTTATTATTAACTTTCCTAATACTTTTGTGACTAGCAGTCATTCGACCAATAGCTTAAAACATTTCCAGTGCAAAACAAATTTTCTATGCGAAAGGGCCAAAATTTTGAATTTTTCATCTAATTCAATTATAAAAATTTAAAGTAATATTTTATCTAATAATATTAAATATTTATTATTTTAAGGACTACCTGGAGTCGTTCTGGCAATTGAAGAAAATGATAATTTGAAAAAATCTCAAATTTGAATATTTTGCCACAAGAATTGTTTATTGATTTGAAATCGTAGATTTCAAATTTTTTATGTCTCACGGTCCAGTCATAAATCAAAAATAAATTATGATTAAAAAAAACATGTTCTTCCAAACATGAGAAACATGAGAAACATGAGAAAAACTCCTTTTAATCTTCCTTACGTTTCGGTTCACATGCGTACCTTTTTCAAAGGTTCTTAACCTAAATAATTATATTAAAGATTAGTAATTTTAGTCTGAACAAATATGATGGATAATTACGTAGATTTAAATACATTGTTACCTGAGTTGATGATGGTTCAAAATAGTCAAACAGATAAAATTTCAGTCAAAAAAAGACAAAACATTTAAATCAATTGTTTAAAAAAAATTAATTAAAATTTAGTCATTCAGAAGTCTCAAAAATACTGAGACTTCAATTAATTAGACTACATTTTTAAAAAATATAGTGCGAGAAAACCAAATTAGCGTAGGTTAGGACGGACGAAAATAAATTGACAGTTTCAGAAATACATGAAGAATACGTAATGAACGATGATATTATAGGCGCAGGTTTTCATTGAAAATCACTGATGAGGAAGCGCGTAATTGAGTTTAAATTTTAAATGAGAAATTTAAAAAATGTGTATATGTACACATACAAAACATATGCATACATATATACACACATATGCATATACAGATGTTTAATATTAGAAACATTATTTTATAATACTCTGATAAATTTTATTAATATTTAGAATTTCAGTCTGCAAATTAACTGAAATCTTACGATATTTGTTTATAAAAATAGACTCAATAATACTTCGTTGATAAGTATTTTTTCTGTAGCTAATATTTTAATACTTTTAAAATCAAAATCAACGTAATGATTGAAATTCCAAGAATGTTGCGACAGATCTGTGTTAAAATTCCCAACTTCACAATCTTTTTTATGTTCAGCAATTCTAGTTTTTAATCTCCTGCCAGTTTCACCTATATAAGCTTTATTACAATATTTACATTTAATTAAATTAAATCGATTGAAGTCTCAGTATTTTTGAGATTTCTAAATGACTAAATTTTAAATAATTTTTTTTTTAACAATTTATTTAAATGTTTTGTCTTTTTTTGACTGAAATTTGATCTGTTTGACTATTTTGAACCATCATCAACTCAGGTAAAAATTTATTTAAATCTACGTAATTATCTATCATATTTTTTCAGACTAAAATTACTAATCTTTAATATAATTATTTAGGTTAAGAACCTTTGAAAAAGGTACGCATGTGTACCGAAACGTAAGGAAGATTAAAAGGAGTTTTTCTATTAAATAAATATCTGAGTTTCGAAGAACATGTTTTTTTGACTCATAATTTATTTTTGATTTACTACTGGACCGTAATACATAAATAATTTGAAATCTACGATTTGAAGTCAATAAATATCAACGGTTGAAGAAAGGATTGATTTGTTTCATCAAATCACTTTATAAGAATTGTTTATAACAATAATTATTATAAACTTTAAAATAGTTTTGTAATTAAATGTCATTCCTACATTAATATGAAGCACTTTTAGAAAAAAATAATTTTTTTACCGATAATAAGACTATTTCTCAATTTATTTATAAAATTTGTTTATAACAAATAAATGAAATTATAAACCAATGATTTGTATTTTATGAGTCCCTGAACACTCATTTAAGACAATATAAAGTTTTCCTGATTAGTTATTAAAGCGTAAACAATTTTTATGTACAAAATTTCAGTTTTGCCATGCTTTGAGTGGAAAAATGATTAATAAAAAAAGACAAGAGAAAAAAGTTCGGAGCGTCAAGCTCTTCAGAATTTTATGAACTTTAATTTAAAAAAATGTAAAATCGGACCTAAATTGAAGGCTCTGTGCATTTTTGAACGAAAAAAATGCATTTCCTCTTACTTTGTGCCATGCCATGCTGCTTTAATACAGATTTCTCCGATATTGAAGTTTAATATCGCAAACTATGGACACTACTTACTGTTCACTGCTCAGTGTTGGGTCAAGACCCATAACTACTTTTTATTGCAAGTCGACCAAACAAATCTCTGAATTATTTAATAAAAACATCTAAAAGCTTCTGAATTCCACGATATTAATTTTTTTAGCTTACAAATTATTGTAAATCGTTAAAGGACAAGACATCCAAAAAAACACGGTTTTTCTGCCTCCTTTCTCCAGCTTCGATTTTCACCTGTCCCCAAAACAAGGTTGAGGTTAGGAAAAAACTGAAAAAAATCAAATATTCAGGCCTCACAGTCCCTGTGGGATAAAATATAGGGACCAAAGGTACTTTTTTCACGCTTAAAGCGTAACAAATTCGGGATAAATTCATAAGATTTTTCAAGTTAAATGCAAAGGAATTAAAATGAATTGGAAAAAATGGAAAAAATCAAAAAATTCTATTGATTTCCGTAAAATTGGAAGGAATTTAGATGAATGTAAGGTAAACGAGAAGAATTCGATGAAATCCACAAACATTCAAGGTGATTAAAAAAAAATTGAATGAATTGAAAACAATTTAAAAATATTAAAAAACTTCGTTGAATTCAGAAAACTTAAAATATGTTTAGAAAAATTCAAGGGAATTCAAAAGAATTTGATACATTGCCTAATAATTTAAGATAAGGTTAAAAGACTTCAGGATCAATTAAATAAAACTGCTAGAAGTTCAAAAAAATCTACTGAATTAGGTAGAAATTAGCAAATTTCAAAGAATTCAAGTGAATTGGAAACATTCAAGAGAATTCCGAAGAATTTCAAAGAATTCAGGATAAATGAATAAGAATTCAATATAAATTCTAAAAAATAATGTAAAAGGTCTTTTGTAAGTTTTGAAACTTTACTAATTTCTAACCAAAAAGTGACTAATGACTACAACACAATTCAAATAAATTGGAAGATTTTTTATAATCGAAAAAATCCATTGATTTCAGTAATATTTCAGTAAATTTAGAGGAAACAAAAAAAATTCGATACATTTTATAAAAAGTCAACTTGAATAAAAACAATCAATTGAATTTCAAAGTAATTCAAAAATATGAAAAACATCATTGGATAGAGTAATTTCGAAATAAGTTCAGAAAAATTAAAGAGAATTAAAAAGAATTTGATGAAATGCCTAAAAATTGTAGGTGAGTATAAAGACTTCAAGATTAATAAAAATACTTTTTTTTTAAATCCATTGAGTTGAGTAAAACTTAGTGATCTTAGAAGAAGTCAAAGGCATTTAAAATAATTCAGGATAAATTAATAGGAAGTCAGACCCAATTCCAAATAAATTACAAAAAAAATTTAAAAATCTCTTGAAAACGTTGAAACCATATGAAATCCCTCACGTCTTGTGAATACAATCTTTAAAATCCAGTAAAATACTAATCATTACTTAAAAATACTAATGGATGTTAAAGATTTAATTTAATGTAATTAATAGTAAAGGCACGATACGCGCTAATTTATTAAAATTATAATTGATTATTTTACTTATATTTGTGCTTCTAACTAAGGATTGCCTGATGTAGGATCATTATATAATATCTACTGCAATTTGGTCTCCCCCATCATTTCAATAAATGTATGTTATTAAAATTCATAATATGCATTAGTATTGAAATATACGTATTTTTATTGTGTTGATTTTATCATTAAAAATGGGCGCAAAAAAGTTTTGAGAAAATTTGTATATACAACTTTTGTTTTCTCATTTTCATCGTCTCTTGTGTTGTTATATGATTTAAAGAAGATCTACTCGACATATATAAAAATTAATACTAACAAATTTGTAGCTCATTTTTGGATATGTGACTTTTGTCTATTCATTTTTGTCATATCTTGGGTCCTTTGTCAAAAAATGTGATTTATTTATTTTTTGTTTTATTTTTTACTATTAAAACCAAAACTACGCTTCCATAATAAAAATTATTGATGACAAATTTGTAGCTCTTTTTTTTTAAACGAGCTTTTGTCTATTCATTTTTTTGATAGCTTGTGTTGTTTTTCCAAAAATTTAATTTCTTCATTTTTAACTTTGTCTTTTACGAATAAAACAAAAGCTGCGTGATCTGTTAAAATTGATTTATAACAGATATATAGACCTTTTTTAAGTGTACAATTTTTGTTTATTCGTTGTTTTTGTATCTTTCATAGCTTGATCGCAAAATGGAATGTTTGATTTTCCTTTATTTTTTGTGCGATCAAAATTTGAATTTTCGATTTTTCAAGAAAATACAAAAAGTTGTTGCAATAATGTTATAGGGCGGTCTAAAATAAACATTTTTCTTCTCTTCACTTTTTTTCGTATCGTACCTTGTTCGGCTTAAAATGTTATTTTTCGTTAGTTTTTTTGGATTTCGAAAATGCTATAACTCTCAACATTTTCCTTTTATCGAAAAAAGTTATGAGGAATATCTGGCGACAACGATGACATAAATGAGTTTTTTAAACAAGATATTAGCAAAATAGGGCAAAATTGGACCGAATTCCAAGCATTTGGCCCATTGTTTCCCCTCAGCACTCAACGAAGTGAAGTTAGCTGATGTTTGAAGTGAAAATACCTCATTAAAAAAATTCAAAATAATTTCTTTGAAGTTAAAAGAGTTCAGGATATATCAACAAGAATTCAAGGTGAATTCCAAAAACCAATTTTAAATTTCTTCAAACCCTTCATAGGTCATATATACACTGATGAAAAATTTTCATTGAATCAAGTAGGCTAGTTTACTTAGCTGATTTTACTTGAAAGAAGCAAGTATTTTCTTTTTACAAGGGACCGATTTTCTTGAATCAAGAAAATAATAGAATCAGGACAACTTTTTGAATCAAGAATATATTTACTCTGAGCAAAAACTATTGAGTTAATTTGTTCCATTATACTTATTTGCGTCAAGTTTAATAAAACATTGAATTAGGAATATTATATTCTCATGATAAGTAACTGAAACTCTAACGGAATGTTCCTATATTATGTAACTTCTATTATATGTAACTATATTTTTCAGTCAAACAATTCATTAATCATAGAAAATGTCTTGGACTACAAATGGTTAACATTTTAGCAATCACCCATATACTTACATAATTCTTTTTTATTATTTAAATAATAAATAAATATATGACAGCATAAAACAAAGTTATAAGCTTTAAAAAATGTTTAAAATACAATTCTTACATTTTCTTGATAATTTAAAAAAATTTAATGCGTTTTTAAAGCAAAATATTTAAGAAAAAAGAATTCACTAATAGTTTGAAAAAGTGTATTAAGAATGCATTTCATTTTATAAAGGAACAATTAAAAAATTGACAATTAAAAGTTTTTGAGAATGCAAGGAGGAAGCAAACAAATATTTTTCAGCCGTCCACCGGGAGATCGCTTTTAACCTGCAAGTTCTTGCACAGAATTCTTGTTTCTTCTGATTTCGAAGTATTTTATATTAAAAATAAAAATGAAGTATCGAGCACTTTTTTAAATAAGTAATATTTAAACAAGCGATCAATTTCTTCTACACATTTTCAATTATTTTTTAAGAATCGTTATTTTAAATTATAGACTGAGTTAAAAAGTATTATAAAAAAATTTTATAAATCGAAAACTGTGCTTTTTACAAAGGTTTTTAAAAATCAGAAAATATTTATTTGTCACTGAGGTTATTGAAGCGTTTTTTCAACTTAAAAGTTCTTTATTTTTTATATGCTTTAGATAGTTTTTAAGCAGATTAAATTTTTAAAGAAAAAAGTACTGAGCCCTTTCTAAAATAATTGAAGTTCAATTATTTTTTGTGTATTTTAAATTGTTTTTTTAGGAAAGCAATTTCATATTCAAATCTTTGTTAAAAAAGGTATGATAAACGAATTCGATAAATTGAAAACTGTGCGTTTTATAAAAATTTTCGTATAGCAGAACATTATGTTTTATCATTGATGTTATTAAAGCATTTTTGTATTTGCAACTTTTCTTTATTATTTATTACCTTTGGGTTGTTTTAAAGCGTTTTAAATATTTAAAAACAAAAAGTATGAAATGCCTCGTTAAATAAGTGAAACTTACTTCACTTTTTCACATATTTTAAATTATTATTTAAGAAAAGTTATTTTGCATTAAAAAATGAATAAAAGAGTATTATATATAATAAAAGAGTTGGATAAATTGAAAACTGCGCATTTTATGGAGAATTTTTGTTTATTCTTAATTACTTTTAGATATTTTATAACATTTTAAAATATATTAAGAAAAAAAGTATCGAGCATTTTTTGAAATAAGGAAAATTCAATTTAAAAATTTTTCTGAATAAAAAATGGTATATTAAAGTTGAGTTCAACAACTTTTAGTTTGAAGTTGGTTGAGGCTGACCATATGACTTGGTACGACCCTGCCTCGAAATTCTTATCCAAGATTTTGTCAGCGAAATCCAAGTGCTTCGATAGCGAAGTCGGTAGAGCGCGCGGTTAAGACACACGAGTTTTTAGGTAGTTTAGGTTTAGGTATAGGTATAGTGTTCAGTTGAGGCACTAGTTTATTGCTCCGATACTGCATATTCTTAGATTAAAAAAATACATTCTTGAAGTGTATCAGAAATGATTTCTTGGAAGTAAACTATGTCCTGCATTTGAATACATCTCTACATGAAGTAACACAATAAAGTTTTAGAATAATAAAATGCGATATTCTATCTAAGATTACATTTTCTCAGATTAAGAAAATGTACGCTTGTTCCAAGCATACGGTAGCAAGTAATTATTTATTTGGAACATACTCATATTCTATCGTCCCCATTCGTACCTGCGATTGACTTGAATCAAGTAATATTTACTTGACTCAAGAACAATTTTTTCAGTGTACAATTATTCTACATATTTCAAAATTCTTTATCCTAAAATATCTCAAAGCCTTTAAAATCTCTAAATTATTGAAATCAATAAAAAATTATTTAGAATTTTTGCAGATTCTCTAAATATTTCTAATCCTTTGAAATCCCACAAAATACGTCACTTCTCGTGAATAGATTCAAAATACATTTCAGAGCTTTAAGATTCCTTAAAATTATAGAAAACCTCAAAAATCTTATAAACTCCTGTGAAATTTTTAAAAATATCATAAAATCTTATAAGTCCTGTAAAATCGTTCCATGTCTATTGAAATTCTTGATCCTACAACATTCTAAGCGCTTAGAAAGCCCTACAGATTAATTAAACGAATTAATAATTCCTTGGAAACTTTTAAAATTCCCTAAAATATTTCAATTAAAAGCTCTTAAAATGCATGGTTGGGAGTTTAGTTTAGACAAGTGAAAGGAACAAAATTAAACTTCGCTGAAGAAAGGCCTGCAATTTCTTCTTTAAGATAAAGAAGAACATAAAATATTCACTGGTTCTCGAATTATCATAAAAAATGCGGGAGTTTTCTCAAGGCGAAAAGTGGTCGTTCGATTGATGACTGCACTCTTTTATCTTCTATTTCCCATGTATTCTTCCCACGCTCGACCGACCGATTTTCGTTTTTTAAGTGCCAGTAGGGTTCCATATATGTGAAATTTAATAAGCCTTCTAATCGTTTTTGAAACGTATCCTTCTAACTTATATTTTTTTAGAGTTAGTCATTTTCAAAGACAAGCCTATTTTTAATTCAATTTTCGCAAGTAGACACACAATTATGACTGATAGTGTATGAGTTGAAAAAAATAACATTGAAAAATTATTCAATAAGATTGAGTTGAGTGTTTACAACTGCAGTAAATTTTTGATATGCAAAATAACTCTAGCGGTCTATTGCAGTCTTTCAGGATTACATAATTAATATATTTTCATTAAAAATAGCAGTATTGAGGTGACATCTTCAAATTTATTGAGCGCCTGATTTTGATTGTAATTTTTCATGAAAATTGGAATTTTTGATCATTTTCTAAAGTTTCAGTTTTGGTGATAGTACTTCAGTTTCCTCGTATAGAAAAATTTTCTCGGGACACAGTTTTTCAATTGAACTCTATTGAAATAAATTCACTAGGAAAACCTCCCTGTGCTAGGAACATTATTTTTTACAACCGTTTTTCTCCATTCTTAACCTTAGGTACCACAAGAACCCTACACAACTATTTTAAAAATAATTTCTAGAATATCGTTTAAAAAATCCTATTTTAGTCAAACTTATTCCTCTTTAAAAATTTTTTAAATAATTTTTCTATAACATCAACGCAATTTTTTTCTGTCTGGGGATATTTTAACCGCGGGGATCGCAGATTCGACGACTAAAACAAGGCTAAAATAAAGTCCACGCATTTTATGTTGGGTTTCAAGAAAAATGGTCGTTTTAATCACATAAAAAATTCCCGGTTTTTTTCCTGGTTCGTGAACTTTTTTCACGGACAATTAAATTAAAAAACTCGAACTCTAAACCTAAAAAACTTCTGCATTAAGAGTAATCAAACTTGAGCTGCAAATCATTTTAAGCTATAAATATTAAAAATTGAACAATTAGATTTTTGTTATAAACTGAACACTTCCTAAATTAAAAGTGAAATTATTTTTATTTTAAAAAAATTCAAAAATCCTTAGAAAACTAGAAAATTTTATTTCGAAATCTTTTAAACATCTACATGTTGTTTTACATTTATGAAAATTTTCCATTTTTTTCACAACTTCTTAATATCTTTTATAATGATTCGAATAAATCTTTTATACAATTTTTGAAATCTTTTCAAACATTCTCTGTAAATTATTGTTCAAAATAAAAAGCAGTTCGTTTACATTATTTTAAATTATTTTAAATTAATTTTGAATCTTTTAGACTTAGACCTTTTAAATATCTCTTCAACGTGAACGAGTTTTACTTGTACATTAATTTTTTTTCGAATAGACAAATTAACAATGTAAGGCTCAATTTTTAGTGTTTTGTCTAGTTTTAAATATTTGATTTATAACTACTGCCTTTATATGAACAATGGAATATGTCTAAATAATCAGCAATTGTTATTTTTCTTAATTAAACGAATTTCAAATTTTAGACTAAAACAATATTTTAAATTTGATAAAAGCCTTTAATTATTAATATATTACTTTAAAGTTATTTCAAAATTGAAAATAGTTGACCAAGTTTCAATCGGGCGTTTACATTTTCTTAACTACACTAGGACTTTCCAAATTCTAATTGAAACAATTTAATTTTTAACGTAAAAATTTGGAAACCCTTAAATTTTGAACTGATTCCAAATCTTCTTGTAAAATTAATTGTTACGCACTTGTTAATTCATAATTTATAGTTTAATTTCAAAAATCATTATAATTTACATTCACATATTATCAACTAAAAAGATTTTTTATCACTGATGAATGATTTCATAATTAAAAAAAGATAAAAATTCAACTGATTATTCAAAAACTGTTGCAATTAAACATGGAGAATTATTTTTCTAAAAAGTTGTAAAATTCTCGATCAACAAACAAATTCCCGGTCAAGCGGCCACCCTGGTTGTATTTAATCTATACTAGCCGCGGGGTGCTTTCGATACGGCCCTACACGTTTTATGAATAATAATGATCTTCTCTGGTAATAGTAATATTTTGTGGTAAAACTTTAGAATAGCGGCTTCTCCTGTATGACTCTTTAATGAAAAAAATAACAAAAACTAGTTACTATTTGATGAATTCTAAATAAAAAAGGTGAGTGAAGAGTATTTTCGAGGAAGTTTTTTATCGAACATTCAAAAAAAATAGCCGCAATGTTAGTTACGTACCTGACTCTAACCCAATCAAAAATCCATTAATAACAACAAATTCCCAATTTTTTATAATTAATAATTCGCAATTTCATTATTATCTCATACTTACCGCAATACAAGAATAATTTTTTAATTGTTTATACTTTTTAGTGCGCTACGCAAATATCACCTATAATGAGCACCATAGTATATAGTGATTTCAGTCAGGTATGCAAGATGCATTTCAGCTTCTTTTTTTTGTAAATAAAGTCAGAATGTGGTTTAAAAATGCTCTTCCCCCGCCTTTTTCACTTAGAATTCATCAAATAATAACAAGTTTTCGATATTTTTGTACCTTAAAGGGTTATACGGGAGAAGCCGCTGTTCTAAAGTTTTACCTATTTTGTCACCACCTTATTTAAATAAATGAGGTATTTACCGGCAGCGTTTGAGTTCGTCAAATGTCTGACTAAAGATGTGTTTCCTGAAAAATAACGTAAGTAATTTAGTACGTCGAATACAAAAAAACGAACTCACAAATTTCCATATAAGTTTAGAAATAATATAATAGCCGACCTGTAGTATCGCTATTTGTACAATGGCGCAGTAGAGTAGACGCATTTCCTGCAAAAAAAATGTTTATCCTCATTTAATCCACTAAAACATATACATTTTTTTATAAAATATGGGTTAGGTGTTAATTGTGCCAATTGTAAATCCTACAAATCTTATTACACTTAATTTGAAAATTGTAATAAACATTTGTTAACTGAAGAACCAAAATTAACATTTCTTGAATATATTTGGGTGAAAACCACGCTTTTCTTATGGATAAATTTAATTTATTACATAGAGGTTAGAAATTCAAACAGTTGTAATATCAATTAATGAAATTGACTTACCTTGAATATTGTGTCCAATACATAGTCTAGCAATACTAGACACACTTTTAATAAGATAATTCATAATTAAAAGTTAAAAATCCTGTTGACAATAATATTTTTGTGAAAAATGTCTTCAATCCGAGGCACAGACATTCCTCGTAAAATCACTTTATCAGAATCGCACTAATGCGCACTCTGCCGGAAAAAAATTGTACACTTTTATCTCCGTCGATAAGATAGATCACTATTTCATATGATGTGTCAAGCGGATCACGCAACGTTGGTAAGTTCAAATCAGCCCCCTGCCTCGACCGTGGTATGTGTATTCTGTAGTAGTTTTCTTACGATCCGAAGGGGAAATGTCGGTCAAACTAATCCAACAGATGGCGCCACAAATAGAAGGTCTGACTTTTTCATTGAATTGCGTCAAGAAAAAGCAAAAATAATTAAAAACTTGATGCTGTTTGCAAATAAACAAAAAAAAAAAAATATATGAAAAAATAAGAGTATCTATAACTGTTTATTTAAAAAAAGAAAGTCATGAAAATATGTAGTATAATACGAATAAAATTTAATTTTGATATACATTTTGAAAGCAGTTCGAATTTCATATTTCTATGATTTATTTTGCTGATATCATTGATTTTATTATTTGTTCTAATTAAAAAAATTATTTACTGTTAAAATTCTTAATGTAGCTAATGAAAAAATTAATAATATTTAAGACCTCAATGACAAAAATAATTAAAAAAGATACATGATCAGAAAAATGAATAAAAAATACATCACTTATATCCAATATAAATACAATAATAATTAAAATATGTAAGAGTACAACTTAAGCTGCAAAGTAAAGAATCTTTGTACCTTTAAAATCGTAACAATTTCAAGTTTCGAAGAAAATATTTTTTTAAAGTAATGG
>NC_046662.1:99310536-99312758 GCF_010883055.1 Belonocnema kinseyi
TACGCCAATTAGCACAAATGGTAAGTTCCGACAGTGCCTACAAGTGTGCCTACTGGCCGCTAGATGGCAATACCGGTTTCATATGTATACACCTGGTATGAATTACTTCGAGCGGTCGTAAAATGTTCAATTTCGAAATACTTTAGAAGCTCATTAGAGATTCTTTAAGAATACAGGTTCGAACTCAAAATTAGTTAAAAATGGGTAAATATAATTCTTTTTATATTCGTTATCTATAATTTACGAATTCAATGACGTAATTCATAATGTACTCTGAGTTCAGAACTAATTGAGGGTTATTTCTGAATAGGCTTGCCGTCTGCGTCTATATAAACAAACGTACTGTACTCATGACGCACAGTTGGAGGAAAAGCACTTTTTTCATTCAAAAATTTCCAGAGCCTTTAATTTTCTTGCGATTTTGAATTTTTTGTTTGAATTAAAGATCATTAAATTCTATAGATCTTGACTCTCTGAACTTTTGTCTCTTCGATTTGTTTATTAATAATTTTACTACTCAAAGTATGGAAAAACTGAAATTTTGTACATAACAACTTTTTACGCTTTAATAACTGATCAGGAAAACTTTATATGGTCTTAAATAAATGTTTAGGGACTCATAAAGTACAAATAGTTTGCTTATTATTCTACTTATTTGTTATAAAGAAATTTGATAAACAAATTGAAAAATAGTCTTATTATCGGTAAATGTTTTTTGCTAAAAGTGCTTCACAATGACGAAGGAATGCCATTTATTAACAAAAATAATTTTAAACTTTATAATAACTATTGTTATAAACCATTCTTGTGGCAAAATATTATAATTTGAGATTTTACAAATAATAATTTCCTTCAATCGCCAGAACGACTTCAGGTATTCCTTGAAATAATAAATATTTAATAATATTTTATAAAATATTACAATTTAATTTTTTTGTAAACAAAGTAGATAAACAATTCAAAATTTTGGTCCTTTCGCATAGAATTTTTTTTTACACTGAAAGTGTTTTAAGCTGTTAGACGAATGACTGCTAGTCATACAAATTTTTGAGAAGTTAACAATACCCATTGTTATAAATAATTCTCGTGACGAAATATTTGAACTTAAAGTTTTATCAAATTTAAATTTTTTTGATGGCCAAGTCGGAGGGTTATTGTCAAACGATTTTGTAATGATTGAATCTTAGCATGCAGTGTTATGATTCATTTTCAATCTGTTACGATTGAAACCCCGACTTTTTCCAAGTGAAACTGCCAAAATTTGGAAATTGCTTATGTAAATTGTTTATAAATATGTTAGTTGTTATATTCTACTAAATATTATCAAAGATATATTTTTTTAGAAATATTCGTAGCCAATGTAGCGATTAAAGAAAATAAAAATTTTGATATAACCTTACATTTGAACATTTTGTCACAAGAATTATTTATAACAATGCAGTCATTCGTCCAACAGCTTAAAACCCCTCCAGTGTAAAAAAAATTCCATGCGAAAGGACAAAAATTTTGAAATTATTTATCTACTTTGTTTACAAAAATTTAAATTGTTATATTTTATTAAATATTATTAAATATTTATTAGTTTAAGGATTACCTGAAGTCGTTCTGACGATTGAAGGAAATTTTAATTCGAAAAATTTTAAATTCTAATATTTTGCCACAAGAATGGTTTATGACAATAGTTATTATAAACTTTTACATTATTTTTGTTATTAAATGTCATTTCTAAATTAATGTGAAGCCCTTTTAACCAAAAAAAAATTGACCGTCAATAAGACTATTTGTCAATTTGTTTATCAAATTTGTTCATAACAAATAAATGGAATAATAAACAAATCATCTGTATTTTATGAGTCCCTAAACAATCATTTAAGACAATATAAAGTTTTCCTGATCAGTTATTATAGCGTAAAAAATTTTTATGTACAAAATTTCAGTTTTCCATACTTTAAGTGAAAAAATTATTAATAAACAAATAGAGGAGACAAAAGTTCGGAGCGTCAAGCTGAACGCAAAGAGTGAATTTCCTCCACTATGCGTCATGAGTACGGTACGTTTGTATATAGAATTTAATATTTTATAATTCAAAATATCCTTTAAATAAAAAATTTACAATAAAATTATTAGGGGTTGAATGGAGCGAGAAAAAATCTTTCAAGATTAAGCAACAAATAAATTAGTAATTAGTAAACTGTTTAAATAGTATATATGATGTTCTATTC
>NC_046662.1:99312858-99314349 GCF_010883055.1 Belonocnema kinseyi
GAGGGTGCATACTTTGAATAAAATATTTGTTATCATTCTCTTGAAATAAATGTGTTTTTTTCTTGAAAAAATACCGGTTTCATATGTATACACCTGGTAAAGAAACTCAAAAGAATAAATCACGAACTCTCGGCGAATCCTTTTCTAACTAAATTTTTATGACAAAACGAATGAAGAAAAAATTAATATCAATTTCTTTAAGTATTTAATCAAGTATTACAAAATTATTGAAATGGAAATTTTTAACAGGATTATCAAAGTATTCCTATTTCGATCTTTTGACATTCTATATGAGAATTCGTATTATTTATTTGAAACTCCTAAGTAATGCTCTAAGAATTGACTTTTAATACGTTATGATCAAGCGATTTAAATATCATATAATATTAAAAGAATAGAGAACAAAAATCATTTCAGAAGTAGAATATTATTTCAAACAGGTAAAAAATGAAAAAGTGGCATGATACTTTTGATTGTAGAATTTGAATGATCAGCTAAATTTGCATCGGTTATTAAATTGTGCGGTCTCATATCCATTCTATTTGTTTTACTGTACTTGCGTCAGCGAAATATTGAAAAAGAGACGCAGATAACTATTGTCTCTCACGTTGATTAGGAGTCCTCTACATACGGAAAAACTTTATGAAATCAATATTTTCGCGTTTTCATTAAAAATCAAATTTATTATAAAAAAATTGTTTTTCACTGAATTTGTTTTATAAAAATGAAACCCAAGTTTCAAGTAAATAAAGAAGCAAGAGTATTAAATTTTAAGTCTTCCAGGTATTTATAAAAGTACTTTGGTGTTTTTGGTGGCATTCTGAGGAACGCGCGTTCAAATCTAACCCATCGGACTTTTTTTTTTATATTGACAAGAAATCGAATCATTGCTCAAAGATTTTAAGTAATGGGGCGCTGCTGTAGCGTAGTCAAGAATAGACGTGTGTTGTTTCGATCTGCCTTTCGTAGCGAAATGCCTTTGCAAAATAAGGGAAGTAAACGAAAAGGGTAAATACTTGTATAACAAAGAATGGCAGGACAATCAATATAAACATTCTAAAGTAAATCTAAATAATCTTTTAAAAAAGCAAAATCTTAGGGTTTTGGGGATTCCGCCTTAGAGAATTAAACCGAGGAAAAAGTTTATCATAATAATTTAATTAAAAGTAAGAAAAAAGAAGTTAGAGAGAGGGATGTAGAGGCTCTTTCCAACATAAAAAATTCAAAAGGATTCTGGATAACAATAAAAAAACATAAGAGGAGAGAATTTGAATCTTGCCCAATCAAAATTAATGAGTGGGAGATATATTACGAAGCTAGTTGCCCAAGGGTAGTTTTTTCTTAAATGTTTTTTGAAAATGTTAAAATAAGTCTCAGAGTAGTTGTAGTTGTGTGTATGAACGGCGCATGCGCTAAGCGCCTGTCGCCGACTATGCGTAGGTGTGATGCCGAGCGCGGCACTCACTGACCGACTGCCCTCCTTTGTGCCTC
>NC_046662.1:99314449-99322826 GCF_010883055.1 Belonocnema kinseyi
GCCCTCCTTTGTGCCTCTTAGTATTACAATAAAGTGAACCCTTGTTTTGTGTAATTGTGAGTTCATTTATTTCACCTGCAACCTGCCCAGCTAGTCTAACAGAAAACAAAGAAGAAAATACGGAATTGGACAAACCAATAGGGCTCGATGAAGTAGTGGAGGGGCTGAATAGGTTAAAAAACAGTAAAAGTCCAAGTCATGACGGTTTAAGTAACGAGTTCTATAAAAACTTACCTGAAAATTTTATTCTTTATATGAATGAGTTCTTTAAGAAGGTACACAGCATAGAAAAAACACCGCAAGAATGGGGCAGGATAAAAACAATTATAATACACAAGAAAGTGGCTGAAAGTGACCCAAATAACTATCGTCCAATATCACTTCTGAATAACATGACAAAGATTTTCACTCAGATCCTAGCAAGCTGATTCCGGAGCTTTGCCGAAAGAGGAAAATTAATTCCTGATAGTCAGGCGGGGTTTAGAAAGGGAAGAAGCTGTATAGAAAATATTTTTGTAAAAACAACTTCGATTCATACAATAATTAATAAAAGAAGCAGAACTCTTTTCGCAATCTGCGTTGATTTTAAACAAGCTTTCCCTTCAGTAAAGCATAGTAAACTTTGGGCGAAGCTCCGGGGTCTGGGACTGAACAGTAAATTGCTTAGAACAATTGCGACGCTCTATGACACCATTACTGCATACTAGGCAGTCTGATAAGTACCTGAAAATTCTAAGAGATGGCATTAGTATTCACTAATGTGAACCATTTCCGTCGAGCTTGATCCTTCAAATGACGCCTGCCCAAACTTCAGCCATTTATGTTTACGCATTTACAAGTTACAGCACTGAGAAGCGACTAACCTCCGAGTTTTTTTTTAATATGGAAAAATCTGAGTTTCGCGTTTTGATCAAACACTACTATCTTCGCAAGAAAACGATATCCGAGACCAAGGCCAAGCTTGATAAGTATTACCCGGACTCTGCACCGTCGATTGGAACGATTCATAAGTGGTTTACCGAGTTTCGTTGTGGCCGTACGAGCACAGTTGATGCTGAACGATCTGGGCGCCCAAAAAGAGGTCACTACACCAGAAAATGTCGAAAAAATCCATGATATGATGTTGAATGATCTCAAAGTGAAATTGAGAGAGGTAGCTAATGCTGTAGGCATATCATTGGAAAGTGTGGGCAATATCGTGCATTCAGTTTTGGGCATGAATAAGCTCTGCGCGCGATGGGTGCCGCGTTTGCTCACAGTGGACCAAAAACGAATTCGTGTGACAACTTCCCAGCAGAATTTGGCATTATTTTCGCTTAAGCCGACCGTGTTTTTGCGCCGATTCATAACTATAAATGAAACCTGGATCCACTACTACACTCCTGAGTCAACGCAACAGGCAAAACAGTGGGTTCCACCGGGCCAAAGTGCTCCGAAGCGTCCAAAAACGCAACAATGGGTCAGAAAGGTTATGGCCTCCGTATTTTGGGATGCACATGGCATAATATTCGTGGACTATTTTGAAAAATGTAAAACCATAACCGGAGCATACTATTCATCATTATTGGACCGATTGAAAATCGAAATCGCCGAAAAACGACCGCATTTGAAGAAGAAAAAACTGCTTTATCATCACGATAATGCGCCTGTTCATTCGTGCTTAGTTGCACAAGCCAAATTGCATGAAATCGACTTCGAATTGGTTCCTCAGCCACCGTATTCACCAGACCTGGCCCCCAGCGACTATTACTTGTTCCCTAACCTGAACAGATGGCTCACCGGTAAGCGGTTTTACTCAAATGAGGAGCTCATAGCTGAAACTGAGGCGTATTTTGGAGACCTTCCGATCGAGTACTTTTTGGACGGTATCAAAAAGTTAGAAAATCGTTGCACTCGCTGTATCGACCTAAAAGGAGAGTATGTTGAAAAATAAAACCGACTTTGGCCAAAAAAACGTCTCCGTGTTTCATTTTTCAGGGACTTATCAGACTACCTAGTACTTTGTAATAAACGGAGAGAAAACGAAGGACTTTGATGTTGAACAAGGGTAACCTCAGGGGGATTCTCTCAGTCCTATTTTGTTCCTCTTATTCATAAGTGATATTGAAGAATTTTTTAGAAAATGTGGAGCATAAGGGGTAGGATTGGGAGGAATCCTTGAGGTATTCTTACTGGCATTTCCGAATGATATCGCTATCCTGGCAGAGTCTCCTGCGGAGGTACAATTGAAATTGAATATATTACAAAAATACTGCGAAATTAACGAAATAGTTATAAACGCCGCAACAGCCAATATAGTAGCTTTCCATAAAAGCGCAAAGAATAACAAATGTGGCAAATTTTGTTTCGGTGGAGAGGAAGTTGAGCTCGTTAAAAATTACTGTTAACTGGGTCATATCTTTAAGGCCTCTGGTGTGTTCAGATGAAATGTAGAACAACAGATAGATAAAGCAAATGTAGCATCAGGTACCTTCAGACAAGTTTTATTTAGAGCAAAGCCAATATCTATAGTATCAGCAAATCACTTATTCAATGCGGTAACATCAGCGACCTTACTTTATGGCGCGGAAATCCAGTCACTGGGGAATCTCGATGACATAGAAATTGTTCAAAGTAAATACTTTAAATCTGTATTAAACCTGCCAAGTAACACACCCTCGTAACAACACTAGCCAGAGTCCTGAAATTGCAGCCCAGAATTCAAAATTCTCCAGTGTTTATAATGACATTGTCTCATCAAATGATTACTTAGTAAAAAGTATAAGCATTAAGAAACTCGGACTCCTTAGTCAACTTAGATTAAGTAACACTGCAACCGTTAGAATCTCATGGGATAAATGAAGATATGTATTCGATTCGGACAGTGTTTGTTTGATGTGCAATTTGAATAAGAGAGACTCATTAAGCCATTTTATTGTAGAATGTCCAGCTTATAACGGTCTGCGACCGAAAGTATTTTCTCGGGGGAAAATGTTTAGCGAAATTCTAGACATAAAGTCGCAGAGAGAGATATCGATAGCTTATTTGACTACACGATAAAAGCTCTAAGAATAAGAGCCTTTGGCCTTTGTTTATAATTGAGTTTAAAGCGAGTAAATTGTAAAGAGTGGAGTTTAGCGAATACGATCTACAGCATCAGATAAAAAGTAAGAATTGAATTATTTGACTTTTTGTAAAAAAGATGTGCCAGCCCCTTGTAATCGGGCATTAGCCCTTTTTAATTACAATAAATGAATTTATTGATTGATGGAAGATTTTAAGTTATTTTGAAGAATTTTTAAGGAATTTCAGTATAATTTAAATGAGTTTTAATATTTTAAAGTAATTTTAAACTATAAATAATGTTCTTGAATTCTTTAAAGTCGGTTAAATCTTTTGAAATCTTCGGAAATTTGTCGAAATCCTTTAAAATCGATCAAATTTCTTAAAATATATATTGGTTTCTCTAAAATCTTTTAAGATATCTTGAAATACTTTTGAATTAAATTTAAATCTTGTTTAATCACATACAATATTCAATAATACATAATTTGTAATATATCTAAAATCTTAGCATATACGGTAAACAGGGATATTGCCGACACTATTCTAGTGAACGACACTGTGCAATGAAAATGCTTTTATTAGAATTTCAGAGTTATAAAATAGATACTTGTAGGTGAATAAATATTCTATTATCCATGTAATTTGTATTTCAATGTTTATTCAGTACACAATTACTGAATTTATATTAATTAAATAACATTTTGGTTGCCACCTTCAGAAGGACATGTGGACACTATAAAATTAATCATGTCGTTAATTTGAAAGTCCTCTAAATTATGTTTTGCAACATGATTAAACAAATATTAGTCTCAAATTTGAGTGGATTGGATATATTTGAAATATTTTTATCATACCTTCAAAACCAGTGAACGACATACTCTCTAAATATGAATCAGTGAAAAATTCATTGATTGAAATGGTGGTTAGACATTTCACTGATCAATCAGTGATGTCGGACTTATTCACTAATCAGTTCAGTAACACCAGAGTAAATCATGTAAAGCATAGCCTCTAAATTTGTAAGTTAAGCGTTGTTGTTACTCCTTTACTTAAGTAGCAAGAAGAATTCTTTAATGAAATAAATTTTTTTAATTTTCAGCCTCTAAGTCTGCTAAATTAATTACGGGATAAATATACTCTTACTCGTATAGGAAGTACTTACTTAACGGGCTTTTACATGACATTCCAATCTTCGAATTAAAGTAATATGTGAGGTTGCTTGTCATTACAAAAGCATTTGAACTATTCACCTTTGCTAATATCTGATCAGATTTATGAATTTTAAGTTTTTGCTCTATTTTTGTAATATCTTCGTAAAAAGTAATTTTTCTGTATAAGTGCATTTGAAAAATAGTTTTCCTTTTTTAGGGACTATTTAATGCAATAATAAAATGATAATAATGATTATTCATTCAATAGTTTAACACTGTAGGTACTCACTAAACCCTAAAATGGTAAGTTTAAATATGGTATACACTTGTGTATTCAGAAATAGAAAGTATTATTTTTAACTTTTTATTAAAATTTAAATGTTATATTCCACCTTAGCCCTACAAACCAAAAAAGCAGGGAATGGTGGGACAATTAACGCCGCGCTGGAGATATTAGGAATTAATCAAATTAGGACAGTAAGGGATCACCATTTTGTTTTCAGATTCTTAGGGCTGGAATCTTTTCACGTTAAAACGTTGCATGTCAAAGTTTCATATGTTTCATGAAACATAGGGATGAGAAGAAAAATTATTCTGTGCACGCGCAGATCGGTTTGGTCTCTAAGGTCAGGTTAGGATTTTATCTTATCAGTTCCAATTTTCCCGCCGCTATATTTGAAACATTACAATGTTTCACGAAACCCCCAATATTTTATCAAACTTTTCATCAGACTAAAGTTTCATGAAACTTTACATCCATGCTCATCGTGAAAAACAAATTTCTGTTTTTATTATAGAATTGTATTTACCTTATTTTTCATGTATGACACCAGCAACTGCAAGATTAGATAACTTTAAACTTCCGAAGAAAATATGGCAGGTTAATGAAAGAGGTATCACTTAAAAGGTGCAAATGTTGTACGTTAATGAGCCGAAAATTAATATTCAAAAAAATTATTTCTAGCTTACAGATCTGAAAACACGATGAAAAGTGAGGAAAGTTGATAGCTTTTAAGAACAGTAAATTTTGCACAAGAATCTCATGTCAATTGTATTAACATTACGCTTATCATTTTCTTGATAATATGAGAAAGCGGAGTATCAGATAAACTAAGAGACCCGCTCTGTTGGTTCTATCACTAACTTGTAGCCCTTGAAGAAAGAGTAATTTCGTGGCATAGTCCATTTTTCTTTGGGCTTCTAAAGATTATAGGCGAACTTTTTGTGAAATCGATGGTGGTCGAGTTCTTGGAAGGCAATTCTTTAAACCCTATTCATTATTCATTAAATATGTATTTAGCAGTAAAGTTTGTCTGGAGTGATGGGGATTGAATAACTAAGTAGGAAAATATCGATAGTGTTGAAGTTTTTCATTGTACAGGTCAGGCATAGTAAGTGCATAGTTGCATGGTGTTGTTCTCATAATATGAGATACCAATGATTTTTATAAGTCCTTGACTGCACGGGGGAAACTGGTAACAAAAGTGTTTGTGACTAATGCAAAAACTAAATATATCTAAATAGCAGTAAATTTATCTTCGGAAATATAGAATGAAGTTTTTCTTTAAAAATAATACTTTATTTTGCATTTTATTAACTATTTCCTGGAGTATCTCATATTATGAGAATAGTTTGACGAGTTTGAAAAAGCATTTTTTACATTCTTTGTATTTTCAGCATAAAAAATTTTTTTAATGAAATTTTGTATTTGAGCTTCTTATGACAAACTAAATTTCCTTTAAAATGACCTATATTACTTTTAAATTCAGTGCATAGAATTCCGACAATCACGCCAAACAGATTTGGTATCTCATATTTGGGTACTCTCCTCTATTTTCACTTCTGATAAACACAAATAAACTCAAATAGGGTAGGGTGGGGCGAGATGAGTATACACTGAAAAAATCATTCTTAGCACCAAATAAATGCATTTACTTGAATCCTATTTTTTAGTATCAAGAAAATATTCCTTAACAGAGGTAATTTATATTTAAACCAGGCACATATATTTTGTTGATCTAAAGAAATGAATAAATGGGCTGTATTTTCTTGATTCAAATACATATTTCTTACATTCAAGAAAATGATTTGCTTAATTCAAAAGGTCTTTATTCGTTGAAATCTGATTAGTCATTCAAGGAAATATATGTATAATTGATCCAAAGAGTTGGATTCTTTGAATTGATTCGGACGCATTTGAATCAATTATTTTTCCATACTTGGAATAGTAATTTAGGCTTATTTAAATCAAAGAAATAATAATTTAATTCAAAATAATATTAATTAAATTAGAAAAATATTTTTATTTGCGAGAAAGAATTAATGCATTTATAGCAATTAAGCATTTATTTGGATAAAAAATGTGTGATTTTTACATGAATATTTATTTCTTCAGTGGGAGGAAATATTTCTTTTGATTATTAGAATTAAATTACTCATAACAAATAAACATTTATTCCAACGAAGTAATTTAAAAAATTCAAAATGTAATAATTTGGCGTACTTTGTTTCAATTGAATAATTCTGTAGGTTAAAGAAATTTGTAATTAAATTAAATATCCATGTTTTTGATTTGAAGAAATATTTCTTTGGGATTTATGTTACGACCCACCTAATAGAAAACAGTTGTTTACTGAAATTATTCTTATTTCCTTCCAAGTGGCTCGGAGGTCAAAATGCCAATTCTTATTGTGTTTCGAAGAATTGTTTCTATTTTGTGAGATCGTTGCTTCGCTCTCTTCTGCCTGAAGATGCCATGCTTATACTTAGCTTATCAACTTTGGGAATGGGATTGATAAATCAAAAATAGTTAAGTAGTACCATAACCCTATGCCGATTCGGGATTTATTTTATTGGAATAAACATAGCATCAATTACAATAAATACAAATAGGTTTTTGTGTTTTCGGATTAATCACTTAAATTTATCACCTCTTCTCCTTTTAATAGAAAGGGGCGGGCACGTAATATTTTTGGCAGAAATACAATTTTAAGGAAAAAGGAGAGGCACAAACAAAGAACATACCTTTAACTAGTGGTTTCGCTCTTTTCGTTCTTTACCATCCGGAGGTTCAGACATTCCACTCTCCGCACCCTTTTCCGTTTTTCCTTTTCTATTGTCACACCTTAACCGTTTTCGTCTACTGTGTAATAATCGTAATAATCAAGCGGCAATAAAATTTTCACTCCTTAACCGTTTCCGTATTCTCAGAATTTTAAGATGAAACACTTGAATAATTACTACTCCCGATACCGTTTCCGTGCTTCAGGAACTCGAAATTTAATAGGTCGAGCAGAGCTAAGCTACTTGTAAACTTTTCCTATTTAAATTTCTCGTTCCTTTGAGAAAATAAATTCTCTGTTACTCGTCGGCAAAGATTTTCTTTTAGTGTATACGTCAGTCTCGTATGCAG
The DNA here is from genome assembly GCF_010883055.1 of Belonocnema kinseyi. NCBI lineage: Eukaryota > Metazoa > Arthropoda > Insecta > Hymenoptera > Cynipidae > Belonocnema > Belonocnema kinseyi. Next base: position 99,322,058 of record NC_046662.1, read on the forward strand.
TTCTGTGCTGTCACTGTTAGAAAAATAAAACGTTGGATGCGAAGAGAAGAACACTCGAAACACGAGACCGAACCACGGACGGGCAAGGGAAAAGCAGCGAAGTGCTTTTCCTTCAAACTTCTTGCCAGGGCAAGGAAGAATGAAGAACTGCAAAATTGGGTGGAACTCATCGTGGCTCGTCGGTACGAATTGCACTTGAAATGGGGTATTTTTCTTGAATAAGGGATTCTCATAGGAGGTGGACGGCAAGACCGCGGGAACAGAAAACTGATGACTTAGGAATTTGACGACTATGAATTTCCAGCCTCGCGACCTGTTACCAAGCACGGTGACAGGAAATTATCTTTCAAAATTTTATAATTCGCATCAAGAAATAATTTAGATTCATTTTCATGTATTATCAATTTAAGTGGAATTTTATAGGTATTCTTCGTTTCGATCCTTTTCTAAAAATTCAATGCGTCCAGAAAAAGAGTCGAGTCAAGTTTAACTTCGTTGTAATAGATTAGAGTGGAGTTTACAGAAAGAGGGGATAGTGCGATCGCACCGTGCATTTGCGTTGACTTGCTTACATGTACGTATTAGTTGCAGCTTTCGAAGCCGATTGATAAGTCCCATCAATTTCAAGTGCAGTGTTTTTGTCTTTATTTCCTTTTCGCTCTCTCTAGTTTTTTTTCTTACGCTTAGAATTTAAACATGCGGGTGCAATTTTTCAGATTAGCACCCTGCTCCCGGCGAAATCCTGCGGTTGTCCTTATGACAAATTTTT
>NC_046662.1:99322926-99328242 GCF_010883055.1 Belonocnema kinseyi
GCATAACCTTTCTTGTCCCGATATCAAGAGATCTGAGCTCGTTCTTCGTCCATGGAAATACTCCAAATGAATAGAGTAGTACCGGGACGGCAAGCATGTTCGCTGCAGATACTTTGTTCCTCGCTGACAGTTCGGAAGACCAAATTTGTCGGATGAGACTTTTGTATCTGCTTCGGAGAGTATCCTTTATATATGACACATCCTGAATGCGGCTCTGTGGCACGCCCAGGTATGTATAAGTCTTTCCAGTGCAAAGGTGTCGTATGGCGCTTCTATCAACGAGCTCAGGATCTTCAGGGCTGCCATTAAGTTTTCCTCGCTTCAAATAAACCTTGGCGCATTTGTCTAACCCAAATTCCATTCCAATTTCCTTAGTATATCGTTCGACAATCCCCAGAGCTAGATGCAGTTACTCTCTGTTTTTAGTACAGATCTTAAGATCGTCCATGTAAAATACATGAGTAAGCTTGTACTTTCGATCTGCAGGTTTGCCGCTCAAGTACCCGTCGGAATGGCGAAGTGCTAGAGATAGTGGCAATAATGTAAGGCAAAAGAGGAGTGGGCTCATGGTGTCGCCCTGAAAGACACCTCTCTGAAAGGTGACCTTGTTAGTTGTCACACGATTTTTGCCAGATGAGATAGTGAATCTGGTTTTCCAAAGCAGCATCAATATCTCTATGCACCCAACTATTTGCGGATGAATCTTTAAGATTTCCAAAAGACAGATAAGTCTATGGGAGGTCGAATCGAAAGCTTTCCGATAATCAATCCAGGCCATCGATAGGTCACGCTGGTAGAATGCTGCATCTTTCCAGACACATCTATCGATGAGCAGGTTCTCCCGACATCCGGCTACGCCTTTCTTTGAGCCTCGTTGTTCATACATTTCTTGCCACACAGGTTCAATTGCCCGAATAATCGTATCATTTAGGATAGCTGTGAATATCTTATAAAGTGTGTTCAGACAAGTTATAGGCCTGTAATTCTTCGGGTCAGCTAAGTTGCCTATTTTCGGTAGGAGTATTGTGCGCCCTTCCACCAAGCACTCTGGAATCGGATCTTCCGACTTCAAATATGAGGTGAAAATACGGGCCAAATGCTGATGGGTTGCAGAAAGCTTCTTCCACCAGAAGGTTTTGATACAATCTGGTCCCGGTGCGGAATAGTTCTTCATCCCTCTTAATACTTTTTTCACCTCCTCGGTAGTGAAGGGTGGGCATTCTTTATCAGGTGTTATGAGGGCAACACATAACACCCTGAAGCTATTTATATTTTCTGAGTCTTCGTCCAGTCTATGCTGAACTTCGTAGACTTCTCTCCAAAATACTTCGACCTCCTCTGGTTTGGGTGGGTGTTCGACAATAACTGGAGGGTCTTGAAAGAGTCGAGATGGGACAGAGAGAAACTGTGGATTTTCTCTGACCCACCTCTCCCTCCGCTTTAGACTTCTCTTAGCATCCGATAGTATCCGTATTCTCCCAACAATATGCTGCCTGATGTCCAGCAGCTTTGACTTGTTAAGTGTGTGATAATGGATCCGGAATTAGCGCGCGAACTTTCGAACCTTGGCGGTAAAATTCCTGCCAGATGTGATGTAGTCAATCACACATTGAATGCGGGACGCGTACTGTCTTGCCCAGCCTATCTTTATGGCAAGTTGATGCATTCGTCTTTTGGTCTTATGATCAGCCGTTGTTTTTGTTTTACGGTTCGCATCGGCCAAAGCTCTCGCTGCATTATACACACAATAATTGATAGCACAGAGGTCGAATTCAGCGGAAAAATGTCCACGAAGCTCGTCATCCATTTCAGCCAGATCTTTAGGCTTGAGAGAAACCTTGGTGTTGATGTTTCTTCGGGTCGTAAAGCATCGCTCTTCATCTATTGGATGCCTGCCCGCGGTTGGGCTTAGTGTCACCTCTCTTTCTTTGTTGCCGGCTTGTTCTAGCTGTGGTAGAGTAGGCGTTCCGCTTACATAGCCCCTTTTTCGGTGTAATTCAGCATGGTTTCGCAGACGTTGCTGCGAAAAGTGCGATAGCTCCAGGTGTTTCTCGCACCACAGAGCATGCAACCGTGCCATGTAACACCGTTCACGGGCCACACTCGCATCGTAGCACTCTAGCTAGTCGTGATTCAGTCGCTCCGTCCACCCAAAGGTCGTCTCATATCCCGCCGATCCATCGCATTGAAATAGTAAAGATTTGTCCTTCACTTACCTGCTAAGCATTTTATTCCGAGCATTTAAGGCCCTAAAGTTTCCATGTTGCATTAGCGTCGTGTTCAACATTGTGCACTTTACTCTCGCTGGACCCAAGTTCAATTCCTGCTGGAGGTAGATTTTTCATCGAATTTTTCTGTTCCAAGTTCATCAAGATCTTAAATTATATGATTTGTTTGAATTATATATGTGTAAAATAATAACAATGGTAACCATAATTTAACCTGTAAGAATCCAGTTGCTCATTGAGGAAAATATGTACTGCAATTGAAAGTGGTGACTACTCTATTGCACTCGCGGATGGTCTAGACCAAAGAAATTTTTTTTTTTTGACCTAATGAAATATTTTTTTGCTTCAAATATTCAAAAACTTGCTGCGGGGAAATAGTTTTTAGAGCCTATAAAATATTTGCTTGACCTTAAAATATATCTCATTCCATTAATTCACTTTTTCCCATTTCAAAGAAATATTCATTCCAATTCCTGGCATATTCATTTGGAACAATGAGTCATTCTTTAATTTAAAGAAATATTTGCTTCCGACCAACAGGTCGTATTTTTTAATGAAACAATCTTCACTTAATCCTAATAACATTTGTCTGATTGAAAGAACTTATTTTTTCATTAAAAGTACATATATTTATTTATCTCAAATAAATATTTCTTTAAAAATAAACAGGACTTTTACTTACTTCAGCTAAGTAAAATTCAATTGGTCTAAGTAAACCTTTTTTTTTGTGTAGTTGTCCTTTTTACGTCAGTATTTCAAATCTGCTAATTCATTGGTTGAAAGCAAAACATTATATACTCTACAAACATTTTTAATTAAAAATTTGCGAAGAAAAAAGTAACTAAAAAAGTATATGCGGAATTAGAAACGAAAATAAAGAACTAGTGCGCTTGGCTCATATCGCTTCATGCCTTGGGCGGGATGAACCCGGCTTTGGGGCGATATCGGTTACTTAATTAAATGTATTTTAAAATAAAAAGATACCTTGCCAAAATTAAAACGACAATTCAAAGTATTTAACTTTAAACTGATGCAATTTTTAATCCTAACCTTTACCGTAACTAACGCTACAAAAAGTGAATAGAAAAACGATGTATATCCACATATCTTTGAATAATTTTATTACAGAAATAGATATAGCAATTTTTCGACTTATAAACATGTGCATTGTCTCAGTAAAAGATAAATTCTACAATACGTAAACTCCCAAATACTAGACTGCGGTCTACTACAATTACTGCATGACACTGCATTTTATAAAAATTGGAGTATTAAACCGTTTTTTTAAACGTTTGCCATATTTTTGAACCACAAAAATGTTTTTCTTATTTTTATAGAATTTCACGAGTTTTCAAACAAAGTTATTTAAGAAATACACCAGAAAAACAGTGCTCTCTCTTCTTGTTGACAGCAACTCATGTTATTTTATTATACCTATAACAGTGCGGCTGTCATACTTTTACTGAGCATTTTTGTCGACAAGATTAGTTTTTCATACGTTTACAGCACAATTAACACCCTGCACAATCTGATCATATGAAACAGTGCAACCTAAACTACTGATTGCTACACTAAGAGGTTAGGTTAATGCACAGGAAGCTGTCTAAATAACCACTAGAAAGCATCTAATATATGATTTTGCATGATTCTTGAACCTTCTAAACCAATGCAAAATAGTAGAATACAGGTCTTAAAATTTTTACTTTAGTTTTTTCCAGATTTATTCAACATTGAGCGAAAAATTTTCAAAAAAGAAGTTTGATAATGTTTTTCCTGATATTGATACAAAAAATATTTACAAAATAATGATAACCTACGAGAAAATAAAGTGACTCATCTTACCCCCTATGCTCATCTCGCCCAACATATCCTAACTAACCAAACATAAAAATAAAAATTCTAGTCATATAAATAAACAAATACTTTTAAAAGTACTCCGGATTAAAAATGTTACATTTCTAAAAAAAATTGGAAATAATAAAGCTGAAAATTCCCAATTTTTGACGATACCATTGCGAAAACAAATTAAATGCAAAACAAATATTAAAAATAATTAACTGTAGAAAAAATAAATAAATTAGCAAGCAAACATTTTCCGAATTGAAAAATGTAACCACACCGGGGACGTTCACGAAGAAGTTTTAAAAGGAAAAGAAGAAGACACCGTCCCCAGTGTGGTTACATTTTTTTTAATTCGGAAAATGTTTGCTTGGTAAATTCTTTATTTACTTATCCATAGTTAATTTTTTTAAATATTTGTTTTGCATTTAATTCGCTTATGTAATGTATCGTCCAAATTGTTTATAATTCATTTAGCTTCTTTGAAGGCATTTTTTCTAGTAGAATTCTTTGTTTAGTATATGTGAAGATCACCTATAACTGGGAGTTTTTTTAAAAATTGAGCAATTTGCTAAAAAAGTTTTTTCAAATATATTTTTTCAAATTTTAAATTTGTCCATTTTTTTTAAAGTGCTTTATTTAAATATATTGTTTTCTTATTTAAATTTTTTTTGTTTTGTATTTAAAAATTGTCGCTAGAAAAATTTTTATTACAAAATTGTATTAGCTTCATAGCTGTCTTAGCGTGTTATCACATTGTAGCTGTTGAACAATAAAATTATTTAAACATTTCCAATAATTTAATTCTTAAATAGTAGGTTTTTATAAAACCTTTTTATGTTTTATGTGTTCATTTCGAAAGCTTCAAGATATTTTAACGTACCGAGTGTAAACTTTTAGGCTTCAATTATGAAATTGTTATCGAATTGATTTGATTGATTGATTGATCATAAAAAATTATTTATAACAGATAATAGTTTGGCGCAGAAACGTCTTACATAAATTCCAAGATTATTATTAAGAAATCCGTATTCAATTGAAACAAATTCTCCAGTATCAACAAATATTGTTCAACAGTTTTTACTTTATTCAAAACACAGAGGGTAAATGAGTGCATGTGATTGGTCGTGTAGAGCCGGGATATAAGACCATAGAGATATTACAGATAGAGGCGACAAGCCATAGGCTGCTCTGTAAGTGGCGACGTCAGTCTCGAAACTCAGTGGGAGCGAAAGAGAGAGACGATCGC
>NC_046662.1:99328342-99342137 GCF_010883055.1 Belonocnema kinseyi
ACAAAGAACATTCTAATAAGACGTTAGAATCTAATACAGAAAATAATAACATTAAATAACATTAAAACGTATGTAAGCAATCGGCGCATATGAACTGTGTATTGTCGATTACGCATGCGCGGTTAGAGAGAGACAGCCGAACCTTCAGATTCTCTCTCTCTCTCTCGCCCGAGCTGACAAGTTTCAGGCTGGCTTGTCGCCTCTATCTGTAATATCTCTATGTATAAGACACTGATCGACTCGAACGACGTCATGCTGAGGAAAGAGAAGACGTAAAGAAGTGCGCAAATTCTTAAGAATAGAGAAGGAAATAGGGCATATTCACGATATCTAAATATGACCATCAAAAGTACTCAGTTAAAATCTCAGAAGCATAGGGTACTTTATAAATAAGTTATTAACGTTTATAATTTTGAAATATTTAACATTGCGTCTTATGAGAGATGGCGGTTTTTAGTTCTTTACTGAGTCATATCTAAGTAACCAACATTAAGATATTATTAATAATTTCTTTAATGAAAAACAAGTATTTCAAAATTGAAATGAAAAAATAATATTAACCATTTTTTCCTGCATATGCACGAAAAAAAAAAATTAATCATGAAACTTGCGCTTCTGAACGTTCACGAGCGCAATTTGGCAACATCGCGAGGTGCGATCAATGTAGATTTCAGTTAGCCGTTGATTCATGTCGCAGGCGACATGATCACAATGTTGCCAGATTTCAACTCAGTAAGTCATACGAGTGTAGGTATTACGACTACGTAGTCGACTGATCTCAGCAGGAGTGATGGTTCCTCCTTAAATTATCTCCTCAGAGTGTTTGGCAGGGTTGAATCTCTGCCAAAACCGTAAGAACGACATGATAGAAATAAAGAACTCTTATGACGAGGGGCTATTCACTTTGAAGTCGAACGTTTCGAACGGTAGAATTTTATGTGAAATCTTAACGAAATCACGTAATGTTATGAAAAACATAAACTTGTCTTAGGGCCGCATTATGTCTATAGAGATCCTACGTTTCCGCTCGAGCGTGACACTCGGATAGTATGGCTCTACATTTATTGCTGGGAACTTCTTATAGCATAAAATGCGGCCAAGGTATACTAACAAAGGAACGTACTCCAGGTGTCCCTCGCCCTCGTTCCTCCCTGATATATGTTATGGTACTCGACGAACTAAGCGACACGTTTTTTTAATCTGCAGAAACACTTTAAGGGGGTGAAACACCCCCTCAAAGATAGGGGTCTCAGGTGTCGATTGTATAGTTTTGTGTATAAAAACCCAATTCATTTTGACCAAACCTAATGGAAAAGTTTCCTCGTTATGTACGAAAAGCTTCGCAACTTCTAGTTCAAGAAATTTTGCCCTGTGAGTTTATCGGTGTAATGAATAAGTGTATGATACAAAGTGTATGATACAAAGTGTATGATAGAAAACATTCTACATAATTAAACATGCTCCTTCGAGCCGGATTTGTCGTGAAAAAGGCTACGTCGACTATCAAATAGTGCGAATTATTTTGGCAAAAAGATCGTTTGTGAAAATTCAAATGGTAATCGCCATTGTGAGATCTGAGTGTCACGTTCGACGAAGAAATCGCGGTTCACCTTCAAATTTAAATGCTTATTAAAATTAAAGCAAGAGAGTTTTGTATGACACTCAAGATTAAGTCGCTGCGGTTGGACATAGTGCATTTGATTTCCAATCATGGAAAAATCAAACATGTTGTGATAAATAACTGTGAAAAGCGTATACGTGCAAATTTTCACAGTGTATACACATGAGGTCATCGAGCAAAGTATAATTGCTACCAGGCGAAATTATTTCGTAATCTTCAAGATCACGCTCTCTCTCATAATGTTTTGAGTGCTCTCTTTCTCTCATGAAGTCTTCGTGGGATCTATAAGCCGTAACGTTCTTCCATGCACGTGAAGAAATAACAAGTTCACCAACTGATGGTTGTCAATAGCTTAAAGCTGTCACTCTCTTACTTTTGCAATGTTTAAATGTGATTTGAAATTTCTGATTATATTTCAGATTTTTACATTAGTAAGGTAACTTTGAATTATTTACAATTTTTGGAGTAATTCTAAGGTGAACTATTTTTATGATTTGGCCACAATTTCTGCGAAGTTATATGAACACTCTTATTCGATTTCGAAATTATGTATTTTGTTCTCGCATACTCAACTATTTTTTCTCGAAAAAGAGATTTCACATTTTTGTGAATTGAGCTTGCAGCTCCTAAAATTATTACCAACAATATTCTTGCAGTACAATTTTTGTTAATAATTGCAAGAAAAAATGGAGTCTTTATTCATGGAATTAACAGGAGTTTGTCTGTCAATATTGAGGACTGAAACTAATTTTAAAAAGCTAGGCAAGTCCAACATTACCATAGCTATAGTAAAATCCAGAATTGAACTCTTGGATCAAGGATGAGAGATATGTGGAAATTTACATTTAAAAATTAAAGCTTCAACGACCACGGCAGAACGCGAAAGACTCGATTATTTTAGTAACAATAAATTCCTACAAATTGAAGATGCGCATCTAAGTGCTCACGATTTTTTAATAAATCAATTAGAATTGATCACTCCAGCAGTTAGCTCGAATGATAGTTTAAATTAATCACAGTTTGTTCGACGTGATTTTTTTATCTGTAAAACTTCCGCAAATTACTTTACCTGTTCTTGCTGGGGATTATAAAGACTGGGATAATTTCAGAGACTTGTTTGATGTGCTAATTATTAAAAATGATTCCTTATCAAATGTAACTAGGTTACATTATTTAAAGTCTTCTTTCAAGGGCGAAGCAGAACAACTTTTGAAACATGTAATAATTAGTGATGCTAATTTTGTTCCCACATGGGAGTCGCTAAAGGCCAGGTAAGAGAGCACTTATTTCAGCTCATTTACAAGAATTTTTAAGTCTCCCGAATGTATCTAATAATGTTTTAGAAGATCTCAAACGATTACGCGATACTACCAATGAGTCTCTGGAAACTCTCAAAAATTTACACCGCCCAATTGATAATTGGAGTCATTTATTAGTCTTTTTAACAACTAAATGCATCTTCCACCTCTAAATGCCGCTTATGTAAGAAAAATCATCCATTGTTTAAATGTTCTCAATTTAAAACATTGTCAGTTGAAGGACGTAATGAAGTTGTCACTCGCCATCACGGTTGTTATAATTGTTTTACGCCTGGTCATAGGCCTTTTAACTATACAAGCAGACTGAAATATAGTAAATGCGGTAGGAAACATAACATCATGTTGCATGTAAATAATTTCGAATCTATCACATTGCCATCAGCTGACACTACGTCTCTACATTCTCCATTGCCAGTTCCGAGTTCTTCTACTTCACCACATAACGATACTGGTAATGCAGCTCAGGTGGCGAGAGCAAATTATATCTCACTTAATAACAACTCAGAAAATGATGTTTGATTCCATTACTTAAATAGTCACTCAAATTTATCGCGTTCAACATTACTAGTAACAGCAGTGATTACCTTGAGAGCTGATAACGGGAAAGCTCATAAATTTAGGGTTTTATTGGATCAAAGCTCGGAATGTTGCTTCATTTCAGAAAGAGTGATGAAAATTTTGAATCCTAGTTTCGAGAAGGTTAAAGCAATAACTAATGGCGTTGGTGGAGTTAATGTTGGCTCTTCAAGAAAATTAGCTCGGTTAAATTTGCTTTCCACCGAGAAAAACTGTTCTAAAGTCCTTATTCAAGCTTTAGTATCAATTCATCTCACCTCTTATACGTCACCTGAAAGACCTGATCCGGAAAATGAAACTGATTTGCCTGAATTGAATTTAGCTCAATCTACCATTTTTTGATGGGTCTTTTCAGGTCCAGTTATGGAAAATAAAATAGTGACAAGCATGCCACTTACAATATATCAGAGTATAACTTCTGAAGTCTTGCATGAAGACTTGACTAAGTTCTGGGAATTGGAAGAACTCCCTAATAGAGACCCCCTGATTGACGAAGAAAAGTTTTGCGAGGAACATTTTTTCATGACGCACCAACGCGCAAACGATGGACGCTACTTAATACGATTACCATTTAAGAATGAGCCCCAATAAAAATCTGTGCCTCCTTCTCTAAAGCAAAAATCGTATTGGATAGGGTTCTACGACGATTGACTGTAAATTCAAAATAGTTCCAAGAATATTCGGCTTTTTTGTCTGAATATGAGAAACAAGGATATATGGAACATGTGAGAGAAGAAGAGCTAGATAATTCTATTCAGATTGTGTATTTACCACAGCATCCGGTTTTGAGAGAAAGTAGTTCTACTACTAAATTAAGAGTTGTATTTAAAGCATCAAGTTTGACTTCTAACCATACTTCCTTAAATTGATACTTGCATATTGATCCAAAGATTCTAAATGATTTAGTTTCTATTATATTGAACTGGAGATTCCATCGTCTTGTTTACAAGGCTGACATAGAAAAACTGTTTAGACAAATTTTGGTAGATGCTCGTGACTGCAATTATCAGCGAATTTTATGGTGCTCACCTGATAACAATATGGTGGCCTATCGACTTTTGACTCTCACTTATTGCACTGCCTGTGCTCCTTACTTGGCTAATAAAGTAATTAAGCACTTAGCTTTAGCTAAAAGTATACTGGAAAGGAATATTTACGTGGATAATGTTTTGTTTGATGCAGATACTAAAACACAAGCCAAGGAGAAGTGGCACAGGTATCTCAATTGTTGGAAGCTGGTGGCTTCCACTTGCGAAAATGGGAGTATAATGATTCAGAATTGTTGGAAGATTGTTCTTCTGGAAAGAATGAAAGGGCTATAGACCTCCCGTCAGGTGAAGTTGCTTAGCTCAAAGTTGTGGGTTTATTTTGGTATCCTGAATCTGACTCATTTTATTTTAAGGTAACTTCCCCTTCAGTGGAGACTCTAAGTAAGAGGATTGTTCTTTCTTTAATAGCTAAATTATATGATCCGATGGGTTGGTAAACTCCAGTAATACTAGAGGCTAAGTTATTGATGCAGGAGCTTTGGCCACGGAAGTTCGATTGGGATGAGAAGTTGCCCAACGACCTTTAGATTCATTAAAATTTAAGAAATTTAAATTAGACCAAAATACAAATTTAAAATACCATTTAACGTCTAATAATCAAACTGATGCAAAATCCTGTTAAATAAAACAAGAATCCAACGTCCAAAGTTGGACCACAACGAATAAACAAAAACCAAAAATCCTATTGTAATCTGAAAAAAAAACAAAAAACATATAAAATTTTCGGACAAAAATAAAAAATAGGAAAGAAAAATATGAAGGCAGCCAACCACATCCCCTCCCTTCTCTTTTTCTTTCTTTCGTCATTTTTATTTTTATATTGATGCTTGACAATTGGAGAAAGAAAGGACTTCTGGGAAAGGATATAAGATGGACTGATATTAACACTAAAGACACAGTTCTTGCAAGATGTTATGATTTGAGAAAGATTTACAAAGATGGTTATACCTCAAGAATAGTTATTTCAACTATTAATACTCCCACCAAATTTTTAGAACAAAATTTTAATTTGATTCTCAGGGACTCTATCACAACTTCTAAATATAATATCAAAAATAGCTGGGAATTTCAAAAAAATATAATTCAAAAAAAGGTTCCGCATGACCATGTAATGATTTCATTGGATATTATTGCAATGTTTCCGAGTATACTCCTTGAATTAGTTGAAAAGGCAAATTTAAATAGATGGGCTAATATAAAAACCCGTACTCGATTATGTCAAAAAGATTTTATTGAAGGGATAGTTTTTATTATGGAGTCAACTTATTTTAAATGTAATGGATCTTTCTATAGAACTAGCGATGGAAGATTTGGAGGTTTTTATTTTTGGGAAATTAGATTTTGTTTTGCCTTTTTTATTTTCGGTTTGTCGACGATACCTTATTATGTGTTCCTCTAGAAAAGTTACAGATCTTCATTGATACTTTTAACCGTTTTCATCCAAAACTTCAATTTACTCATGAAATAGAACAGAATATAAAATCAGTTTTTTGGACATAGAAGTAATTAAGGGTTGGGATGGTAATCTTATTACCAATTGGTACAGAAAAAGTACATCTTCAGGTAGAATTTTAAATTTCCTTTCTGCTCATCGCTTTCAAAACAAAATTGCTTTCAAAACAAAGAGATTAATAAGTTGTTTGTAGATAATCAGAAAGAGTTAAGGAAATATAGTTCGTTTAACACTTTTGTTCTTCCATTTTTTGGTAAAATTTCTAAAACTATTGAACTTATGTTAAAAAATGTTTTAATTCATACTGTTTTCCGCATTCCATTTAAAATGGATTCAGTGATCAATTTTTTCAAAGATCCTTTAGATAATTTTGAAAAGGGTGGTGTTGTCTATAAGATCACTTGCAGGATCTGTAAGATGAATTACGTGGGACAGACTGGCAGACTTCTTAATACTAGGATAGAGGTGCACAAAAGTGATGTTTGTTTAGGACGCTGTTATAAGCGTGTTCTTGCCAGACATACAAAGAAATTTGTTGATGTTGACCATGAGCTTGACTGGGATAATGTTCAAATTTTGCATAGTTAAAGTAATGAGAGAAAAAGGGAATTCATGGAAATGATTTATATTAAAAAACAAAAAGTTATCTTATAATTTGAAATCCGATTTGGATGGGCTGAACAAAAGTTATGCTAATATGATTAATTACATTTAACGTGGCTGTTTCATGAATTCTGTTTTTCTTTTACTTTCTCTATTTCTGATGTAATTGTGAAATATATTTATATTGTGTTTACAACATATTGGCCTACTGACTCTCATTCGATTCTCAGGTATCAAAGAGAGAGCACCTGTTCGTGGTTGCTGTCAATTTCTACTACTTAAATTATTCTTGCCTTGATAAGGGCACTGTACGAATACGGAAACGTTGGTAATGTAATTTTATTTAGTTATGTTTTTCATTTTTATTTTATTGTAATTTGATGATAATAAAAATAAAAAAGATGAAAGAAGGAAAAAGAGAAGGAAGGGGACGTGGTTGGCTACCTTCTCACTTTTCTTTCCTCTTTTTTGTTTTTGTCCGAAAATTTGATTTGTTTTTTGTTTTTTTTCAGGTTACAATAGGATTTTTGGTTTTTTTTTATTTGTTGTGGTCCAAATTTGGTCGTTAGATTCTTGTTTTATTTAACAGGATTTTGCAGCAATTTAGATTTATTGGTCTAATTATCATAATACTTTAGAAAAACTAGAATCTCTGAAAGTTACTAGATGGACTGGTCAACTTCAAGAAAATTTAAATTATGAGCTTCATGGATTCGCGGATGCTTCTTCTAAAGCTTACTCCGCTTCTGTTTATCTTAGGATTCTCAGTGAAGATTTAAATAATGCTCACATTAGCTTATTAATAGCTAAATCTAGTGTGGCCCTTTCAAATACTTGTCAATTCCACGCTTAGAATTATGTGGGGCAGCCTTGCTTGCTAAGAACTCAAATTCCTCATGGATACGATGTCGCTTGAAAATTTCCCCACTTTTTTTCACACTGCTTCAGTGACTGTTTTGGCTTGGCTCGGCAAGCATCCTTCAAATTGGCCAGTTTTTGTAGCTAATAGGGTTTCGCTAATTCACAAGATAGTCCCTCGCGCTAGATGGTGATTTATCTCTACCAAGAAAAGTCCAGCGGACTGAGCTACGAGGGGAATCTCGCCGGAATAGATTCTAAGTCATCCTTTATGGTGGCAGGGCCCACCGTTGTTAAAATTGCACTCAACAAAATGGCCAGATCATCGCTTCAATTCTTCGAAAACATCTGACTTAGAACCACGAGTTCAAGAATGCCATCAAGTATTGAGTGAAATCAAAGGTCCATTCGATTTAATGTTCAAATTTTCCTCCTGGCCTAAATTGCTCCGAGTAACTGCTTATTGCAAGAGGTTTGTTGATGCCTTTCATTTCAAATACTCTAAATGCCTACAGTCTAAACCTCAATGTTTGCCTCCTTCGCCCAGTACGCTTGAAATCCAAAAAGCCGGAATATTTTGGATTAAATATGTTCAAGTTAGTTCCTTCTCGCTTGAACTGCAGGCTTTGAGACAAAACGAGGGAATTGCACAAAATTCGCCTCTGGAAAACGTAAATCCATTTTTTGATGCTATTAAACTCTTACGATTAAGAGCAAGGTCACGGCATGCTCATATCAGCTTTGATGAGAAGCATCCCATAATTTTACCACAGCATCCCCTGAGTAATATGTTAGACGTATATGCTCACATTAGATCCCTACACGGTGGTCTACAATTGACCTTGCATAAGCTCAGGCAGCGATTCTGTATCTTAAGAGCGCACCCTCTGGTTGAAGGCTTAATCAAGGATTGCTTCGAATATGCGCGAGAAAGAACGACTCTTTCCCAGGAACTAATGGGGGCCTTACCTGATTTTAGAGTAACTCCTAATCGCCTCTTCACACATACAGGATAGATTATGCAGGCCCTCTTAATGTACGCTTTGCTCCTGGAGGTAGTAACAAAAGTTACGAAACTTACGTAGCACTTTTTGTTTGTTAATGCACGCGTACCGTACATTTAAAGCTCGTGTCTGACTGTACGTCTGCTGCCTTTCTTGACAATGGCACGACATTTCACGGGGCTGATAAAGAATGAAGAAATTTCATTTTGAAACTCAGGCTTGATAGTAATTTACGTAATGAATTCGCTAGCGAAGGCACCTCGTGGCATTTCATACATCCATCTGCACCTCATTTCGGGGGTTGATGGGAAGCTGATGTTAAGAGTTTTAAACACCATCTAAAGCGAATTGTTGGCGCTCACACTCAAACTTACGAAGAGTTTTCTACTCTCTTAACGCGAATTGAAATGTGCATAAACTCCCGCCCTATTGTTCCACTTTCCAATGATTCAGAAGTCTTTGCTTATATCACAACTGGACATTTTTTATTTGGTACTCCTTTGACCAGTATTTCCGAACCATCCGTAGAATTCACTGCAGAGAACCGTTTAATACGCTGGCAATTAGTACAACAAATTTCTGAAATTTACTGGAGAAGATGGGGTATTGATTACATACAATCCTTGCAGAAACGCTACAAGTGGTTCAATAAAACTCTAAATCTCATGATCGGTGATATTGTTCTCATCAAACATGATTCGCTAACGCCATGTCGATGGTTATTGGGTAGAATTACTAAATGTTACAAGGGAAAGGACGATTTAGTACGACCAGTTCGAGTAAAAACTGCCAGTTGTGAATATGATCGACTGATTACTCAAATCTGCCTCTTACCTGTAAAATTGAATGACGAAAGCGAAAAATAAAGTTTAATGTGAAGGTATATTTAAGCAAATCGTGTAAAATAAGCAATTCTTCTCTTTGTTAATTTATTCGCACTACTACTGTACTAATGGATCATGGCGGGCGGTTAAGACATATGGGAAATTATTTTATTACACTTTACACTAGCTTACACGGCGGGCGGCATTTATTTTGTTATTTAGACGTATTACACTCGAGGCGGCCGATATGTTTACGAAAAGCTTCGCAACTTGTAGTTCAAGAAATTTTTGCACTGTGAGTTTATAAGTGTAACAAGTAAGTGTATGATACAAAGCAATTAAGAAAAGACAGTATGCGAGAGTACGTGAACCGCGACGGATCGTTCTCTAGTTAGTCTAGTCCTTCCTGAGAGTTTTTGAAGGAGGATCTGAAGAAATGATTAAAAACTTTAGTGTCTTTCATGATGGAGTGAAATAGGAGTATGATTAAGAAGGTCTTAGTCTGCCGGACTGAAATTCGTATTAATAAATCGATAGTGGCTGAGAATACTGAATTTTCATTGACTTTGCATGAATCCAGCAAACTCTTATTTAAACATTTATAAAAAACATTCTACATAATTAAAAACTCGTGACGAATGATGAATAACGTAATTTTATCCAAAAAATGAAAAATAAATCAAGGGGGCAAACCATCCGTAAATATATTTAAAGTTGTGCTAAAAATATTTAAATTAACAGGAAATTTTTTTTTAATTTTGCACTTAAGACAAAAATAAAGTGTAAGTTTTTCAGCAAAATTTTTTTTTTTTAATTTATGGGGGTGGCCACCCCTAAAACTTTTTATTTTGTGTCCATCCAAAATTAATACAAAAATTATTCGGGGATAAAGCACCCCTACATATTTTTAAATGTGCTGAAAATTGTCTAATTTATAGGAGTAAAATTATAAAAATATATTTTGTACTTGAGACAAAAATAAAGTTGGGTTTCGATAAAAAGAATTTTTTCAATTAATAAGGGTAGCTACCTCTAAACTCTTTTTATTTCGTGTCTATGATAATACTTATTTTCCATGCACCAAAAAAATGGGGAAATTAGTTTTATAACGAAGCAAGTAAGATAATGTCCATCCAGGATGAATAAAAACTTAAGCGGTGGTAAAAAAACCCTCAATTATGTACACAATTTCAAAACAAGTCTAAAATCGTGCAAAAAAAATCCAAAGAAAATACGTGTTGCAGACAAAGAAGAAGATGAAGGTATTCATATATTTTTAAGAAAAAAGAGCATTAAAGAGGGTAACTGCCCCTAAACTATTTTTATACAAAAGAATCATTAAAATAATTAAAAAGCATACATAGTTTATAGACAAATAAAATACCGTCAGGTCATATTTACAATATTTTGAATTCTAGACAGAATATCGAAGATGTATGTATCGAACTTTGAACAATAATGATATTCGTCAAAAGCTTCCCGATAGTCAATCCAGGATATTGACAGGATGCGATGATGGTTTGCTGCGTCTTTACAGACGCACCTGTCAATTAGAAGGTTCTCTCCGTAGCTTCCTACACCTTTTTTCGAGTGACGCAGTTCGTAAATCTGTCTTCACACATGCTTAATTTTTCTAACAATTCTGTCGCTTAGGACAGTTGTAAAGATCGTATACAGCGTGTATAATAAGTTATTGGCCTTTAATTCCTTGGGCTAGATTGATACAAGTCGCCTTTTTGGTAGGAGATAATGCGTCGTTACACCCGCCACCACGGAATGAACGTCTTCGCTTTTAAATATGAGGTCAATATGCGGTCCAGATGTTGGAGCATAGAAGTAAACTTCTTCCACCAGAAGTTCTTAATATCATCTGGTCCTGCATCGAAAAAGTTATTCGTGCTCCTAAGTGCCTTTTTCACCTCATCGCCAGTGATTGATGGACATTCGTCTTCAAATGTTATGAGGTTGTCGCAAACGTGCTTGAAGCGGATTATAATATTAGTATCCTCTTTCATATCCAGTGTTTTCGGGATCTTGAATACCTCTCTCCAACAAGTCTCTACTTCGTTGGGCTCAAGTGTATTTTTGAGAGGAACAGGAAGATCGCTAAAGAGATACGATGGGTATTGTCCTACTTGCGTTAGATTTAGATAACACCCTTATTTTGTCAATAATGTGCTGCTTGATTGTCAGAAGCTTTGAATTGCTTATTTTATGATGGTAGATCCTCAGTTCTTGGGCGAGCTTTCGAATCCTTTCCTCGAACGTCAACTAGATGTTGGGTAGTCAATGATATACTGAATACGGGACGTTTCATGTCTTGCCCATTCAATCATTTTGTTGAGCTGATGCAAGCTTCTTTTGGTCTTTTATCCTATCACCCGTTTTAACCTTCGATTTAAATCAGTCAAAGCTCTTGCAGCACCATAAATTGATTAATTGGCTAGACTTTTCCGAGATATACTCACGAAGAAAGGTATTTATTTAATCTAGGTCTTGGGGCTTAGGAGAAACCTTGCTTTTTTGCATCACACTTCTGCCTCTATCTCTCGCATATGGATGACCTGAATACTTATGCTTCTGGTAAGAGCAAAATTCAAAGTGCTTTAATTATTATCGTCAAAGAGTACACGGGAGAGATTGGTATAGAATTTGGATTGGACAAGAGTGCCAAGATTCATCAAAAGAAAGGAAATATTATTGGCGTTTCCAATGCCCCTGAGCTTGTGAATATATGTGTAATTAGACATCTTGACACTGGAAGGACCTATAAATACCTGAACCTGCCCCAAAGCCGCATTTAGGAAGTACCATCAGTGAAGAAGTCTCTCGAAAGCAGATGCAATCATCTTCTTTGACAGATTTGGTCTTCAAATCTGTCGGCGTCGAACAAGGTATCTGTGACTAATCTTCTTCCCGTCCCGGTTCTACTGTACTCGTTTGCGGTGGATCAGTCGACGAAGAACGAAATTAGAGTCCATGATATCGCCACATGTAAGATCATGCTTATGCATAATCGAATTGTTCTAAGCTCGTTGAAAATGAAGGAGATCCTCTCCAAAAAATGTTCAGGAAACACGAGATGATTGTCAAAGGAGCGTTCCTTTACAAATCCGTAGAGTAAACGTCTAAGACACTCGGCCTGAACTTTAACATCAGAATTGGGGAATTTTTATTACTCAATCTAAATGCTTTACTTCTAAAAGCCGTAACATTTTATGTCCAGAAGTTCCCAGCTATAGGTGCAGAGCGTGTCATGCGCACGCTAAGTACCTAGAACACATACTATCCGGGTGTAGCACTCACACGAAAGCGACGTATCTCCGCAGAAATAGTGAGGCCCTTAGAGTACTTTATTATCAATAATCAATTGTCTAAAACGGGAAGTGCCAAGTTTTCTGGTACTACGATTTTCTGTCAGAAGTCTCCGTTGTACACTCCGTTCTGCAAGGCTTTGAGAAATGAACTATATTACTCTTCGAGGTGCAACGCCATCACTGCTTCATAACTTTAAACCCATTCACGCGTGCAAAAAATATGCCGAGACACTTGCGGGATGGATGTAGAAACCTGTCATCCTTGAATCACTTCCTGTCCTGAAGACACACGAGGGTTTCACCGGCTTGTCGTAATTTCATCGTGCCCTGTGGCCACTTATCTCATGGTCAAGAGGCGTGGCCATATATGTAATTTTCAGCGGTTTTACTGCACCCCGGTGTTGTTTTTAGATGATAGTTGCTCCCAGTGGGATCCCGCGGTTTATAATTGCTTGAAGCATTCATGGAATTTTTTAGTACATAAACACACAAGTAAAAAATTCGATAACAATTCTAATACATACTAAATTTTCAATTTTGGAAATTTTTAGTAATTCTAATTTCTACGCCTGGATGTTATCGAGTTTTTCCTAGTACATTTCTATGCAAAATACTTCACATATGCTCAGAAAAATGGTGATCCATAAGTTATAATGATAATTTCATTAAACGACTAAAATAAACAATTAAAAAATTTGCTGTTTTTCCAATTTTGATTTCTGGGTCTTGGCGCTTTTTTCCTGGTGCATTTTGGTCATTAAGAAACATAAGAAACATAGGTGAATTATATAGGAATTATCTCTTAAAACATAATTGAGTAAAACCCGCGAAAAATGGGAATGAAATTTTTTACAGATATCAATGCTTATTGCAAAATCGCCTATAACAAACTCTAATGACAACCACTATTTCTTTTAAATTTTTAACGCTGAAAAATAAACCTATTGCAATTACGGCATTATATTCTAACGTAGAATTATAATTGAAACAATTCGGATATTAATTTTGTTTCTTTTTCTAATGATAATGCAACATTACATGAAGGTTACTTAAGGGTTACTTTGTGGTTACGCCGCAGCGTAACACTTGTGTCCATTCAGTCTACCAGGGATATTCACACGAATCATTCCTTTTGGTGAGAAAATAAGTACTTTATTTTTGTAAAAAATAA
>NC_046662.1:99342237-99350878 GCF_010883055.1 Belonocnema kinseyi
TAAATGTTTGTCATAAGGATAACCGCAGGATTTCGCTGGGAGCGGGAGCTAATCTGAAATCTGAAAAACTCTGACACCTCCATAGCTTGGATATGATGTTCTTGTCAGCTAGTGCCGAAAATTCGATAACGACCATGGTTCGCTTCCCGAAGTCCGAGAACTATCTCAGGACTCGAGTGTGCAACAGAAACTATTCTAGAGAATATAAAGTTCCCGTATATGCGGCTCTTCTTATTCTTGACAATTGACTTTATTTCACTAGGAGCGTTTAGCGGAGGGATACTAAGGTTAAGGTTAATGCTGTAAGAGTTACAGAGATAAAGTACAGAGATAATGGTCACAAAGCACTCTTAATGCCACATTGTGCCTTTGGATGTAGGTCATTCTCGCATGAGTTGGACAACTAAACTCCTTGTAAAAATTAAGGAAGTAAAAAAAAATTTCATGTTTCTTGGTGTGTTCAAATGTTTCTATTTTTCAGATCTTTCGTTTAACTATGTTTTGTAGCAACGGCTCTC
Organism: Belonocnema kinseyi; assembly: GCF_010883055.1. NCBI lineage: Eukaryota > Metazoa > Arthropoda > Insecta > Hymenoptera > Cynipidae > Belonocnema > Belonocnema kinseyi. Next base: position 99,342,756 of record NC_046662.1, read on the forward strand.
ACGTGGACCTAACAAATTGCTCAAGAAAAATTTGGCAAATTTTTTTGCATCATATTATTCGATCAACGGGCTTGTAAAATCTTTTTTGAGCTAAACTATTATATGTTTTAGATAGCCTGTACTTCCTGCTTGAAATTTGTTTTTTAATTTTTTCTCTAAGTCGACTTTTCGCTGAACTATCCGATTTTGAATGAAAAAATCCTTTTGTTTCAACCACTGATATCTCAGAAACTATTTGCTGCTATTCTTATATGCTATTCTTATGAATGACGAAAAATTGATGACACGGGTTCATGCAAACAGATTTTAAAAATGTCGGAATTTATTTTTCCGGAATCGGAAGTCGAATTCTTACATGTATGAATTTGGACAACCCTAATAAATATACTACTTGAATTTCTTTTTCTTGCCTTTAGTAGCGCAAATATTTGAATAATTTTGTTGTGATTGATTCAATTTACAAAATCTGAGTTCGCTCAGAAGAAAGCTGCTTCAGATGGGCATTCGTCACTAAAAGAATTCCTTACATAAGTCTTTACCCTCTTTAATATCGAAAAATCTGTTGTTCTATCAATGAGAAATTTTAGCTCAGGAAAATTCGTACTTAGAGGATGCATACAGGTAAGGTTATGGGGCTTATTCTCAAATTTGAAAGTGAGGGAGGTTTGGATGAGGGATTGGTGAAACTATAATTACAGGTCCTAAGGAGAACCTTGGCAGGGCAGTCACACACACGAGAGAATCGGGAGAACTTTGAGAAAGTCGGGTGAAACTTGCACCGGGAAAAAACCGATATAAAGCCGTGAGAGAAATAATATCCTGGAAGATCTCCCTTGCTTCAAAATTCGCACATTTTGTAATTTTTGCAAGTTTTCAATTAGAAAGTATATAATTTGCAGTAAAAAAGTATATCCAGTCGTTTTAAATATCACTTTATACTACATGATATGATACTTCTTATTAATATATTTATCGCCTTTAAAATTTCTTTAATTTTAATTTTAAATTATAGATTAGAATATGCAATTAAAAAAATATTATAGCAACATTGTTTTTTATGATTTATTTTAAATTTTAATTTTTAATGTAAGATCTTAAAATTGTCCGATTCTTATTAAAAGATTAAAACAAGTATATCATTTAAAATTGAAGAATATTTTATTCGAAAATTTCCAGAATGACCAGTAATAAAATTCTAAAGGAAGATTTGAAATAAGAAAATTGAAGATTGAGTTGTAATTGAATTTTGGAAAGTATGGTTAGGAATTTATAAAATTTTTGTTAAGCGATTTAAATTTATTTCAAATAATTGTATTTTTATAGAAGTTGAGTATAAAAAAGTTTTATTATCAATATTTTTGGACAATACATTTTTTTCAGTTTTAAATTAAGTTCAAATTCGTTTAAGTTTTAACGTTCCGGAGTTGAAAGTATTCGTTTTTTATATTTTCTATTCAAATTACTATTTATTTTAAAGTTTTTTTAGAATAATGCAATTCACTTTTTCATTTTAGAAAACTTTGTTTAATCAGCTTTAAGGTTAAATTATAATTTTATTCTGAAGTAACAATTTAAAAGTCTATAATTCCAGCAGTGTTGAGTAGTGACTCATTAAAAGTAACGAAGTTACTTTAAAATTTAAGTTACTTGTAACACTTTCAGTAACTTCGTTACTTTTCGAAAAAAGTAACTGTAACGTAACTTAGTTACTATTTTCCCGGTAATTCATAACTTCTTTTAAATTAATTTTTCGTTACTTTATATTTTCTCTGTACGAGGTGTGTTCAAAAAGTAAGGTGACTTTTCAATTTTCGCAGGCTATGTACATTCAAGTTTTAAATTTTTTGTTTTGTTGTGTTGGTACACTCGTCACGACCATATGTTCACAGTTTCGACTATATAGCTCGTGTTGTTTTTCTGACAGCGGCGTAAAAGGTTAGAAGGGTTTGGTGTGCTCGGCGACTTTCTTCTTTCGAAAAAAATGGAGTAAAGAGTTTGCATTAAATTTTGTGTGAAAGATGGAATCCAGTGCTCTAAAACTCTTGAAATGTTGACAGTTGCATACGGTGAGTCTATTCTGAGTAAGAAAAATGTGTGTAAGTGGTACAAGCTGTTCCAAGAAGGCCGAGAGGATGTCGAAGACAAACCTCGCCCTGGACGTCCCAGCATGTCAACAACAGATGAAAACGTTCAAGCAATGGAAGAAATGGTGTTGAAAAATCGCCGAATTACCATTAGATAAGTTGCTGAAGATGTTGGCATATCGGTTGGCTCATGCCATGCTATCTTTTCGAACGTTTTGGGCATGAGACGTGTGTCAGCGAAATTTGTTCCCAAACTGCTTAATTTTAATCAAAAGATCCATCGCATGACCATCGCTCAGGAGATGTTGAATGAAGTCAATAATGATTCTGATTTTCTTAAAAGGGTTGTAACTGGGGATGAATCGTGGGTATACGGTTATGACGTCGAAACTAAAGCCCAATCGTCTCAGTGGAAGCATCTTGAGTCTCCAAGACCGAAAAAAGCACGTCAAGTTCGGTCAAATGTGAAGGTTTTGCTCACTGTCTTCTTTGATTACCGTGGCGTAGTGCATCAGGAATTCTTACCTTAAGATCGTACGGTCAATAAGGAGTATTAATTTCAAGTTATGCGCCGTTTGCGAGAGGCGATATGCAAAAAACTTCCGGAACTTTGGAAAAACAATTCGTGGCTTTTGCATCACGATAATGTACCTGCTCATTCATCGTTGCTTGTGAAAGATTTTCTGACCAAAAACAGCACCACAGTCATGCCTCAGCCTCCATATTCATCGGATTTGGCCCCCAGTGACTGTAGAGACCCATGAAAGGACATCGATTTTCAACGATTGAAGAGATAAAAACTGCATCGCTAAAAGAACTCAAGGCTATACCACAAAATGATTATCAGAAGTGCTTCGATGATTGGAAAAAGCGTTAGCACAAATGTATTATATCTGAGGGGGCTTACTTTAAAGGGGACAGCATAAGTATTGAGGAATAAATGAATACTTTTTGAGAAAACCATAAAGTCGCCTTATTTTTTGAACATACCTCGTATATCCTTCTTTTGATTGCTATTATACAAAGGATGAGAACCTTAAAAATTGCGCGTGTCGAGGACACAAATGATGATCGATTTCGCGCTTGCGCGCTGGTTTTCGTCTGCTTTGTAAACAAACAAACTTTCATTTGGGACATATTGCTTCAAGCAGGCTAGGTCGACTCCCATGGGCGCGTGTGATCACGTATACTTTTGTAGTTATCCACCTCCTTGTAGATGGCTCTACTGTAGGGGCATAAGTGTGGGTAATATTTTCTTAAAATATCTTGTCACCGCCATTCTAGTATTCGTTGAGGTTATGTTTTCGTCAACAAACTTCAAATTTTGCTAAGTTCAAAAAAGTTGTGTCTCGCCGTATGAAGTGAAATCAGGACATTGAAAAATAAACAAAGTTAAAGTAAATTAAAATGTTTGTGCTGTGCCAGGATGTCACTGATTTCACGTCTCTATTATAATGCGAATAAATAAAATGTTGAAAAAAGGTTACGTTTCATGTGTTATGCAATTCTTCATTTATTGGAGAATTATTGCAAAATTGTACAAATTTATGCCGAAAAATGGTACAGGAAACAATATTTACACATTTTTCGTCTTAAATTTTTATAATTTTGAATTAATTCTTTTATTTTCTCTAATTTTAGTTCATGCAATACATTTAAATAATATACACACTTGCGTGCACGAACACATGGATACGCTTTAGTTTGCCACCTCCTTGTAGATTGCGCTAGTGCCACTATAAGTGGTCAAACGCACCCATGGGAGTCGACCCAGCCTGGCTTCAAGCGAATCCGAAACTTCGAAATTGAGTTTTGTCTGATTTTAAAAATTTGAAAAAAACTGATAATAATGTGCGAAAAAAATAACGGCTAAGAAACAAATAACTCTGCTGATCTAGTGATTGAATTGTTCAAACTACTAAAATAACCCGAAGAAAATTTTGTACCTTGACCAGGTTATGCAGAGTTCTTTAATTTCCACTCGAAGGAAGGGAATACTTACAAACTAAAGTGCAAGTTATGTGTTACTCCGAAAATTCTATGTGGTTATCTTTTGAAGTATATTGCGGTTGTTATAGTTATAAAATTATGTTTAGAGATAATTTTAATTCCGAACATTATTCGTTAAAAATATTTGTAAACACATTTCAAAATGCCAAAATTTCATCACCTCCACCGCCGGCGAGTTTTTGACCAAACTTATTGGAATTTTTCGGGTGAAGTATTATTCAATAAAACTAATCTTTAATTATTTAATTTTAAACACTTTTAATTATAAAGCATACAATTTCAATTTCTATGGATTTTAGATGACCCAATTTCCAATATACGAATTTGAAATATTCAATTTTTTAACGTATTTACATTGATCTTTTATTGAAATTTTAATCTAAAATCATGCTAGCTTCGTTATTCTTCAACTGAAATTAATTTTTTTTTATTGTTAGCGCTTTCACTTAGAAATTATTAATTCAACTCCTTTTTCTAATTTAATTGACCAAAATCATTCCTATATTTGTTTAAATTTCAGGCGCTCTCAATTCGAATTTATTAATGATTAATTATTGTTTCAAGAATATTTAAAACCTCATATTAAAAAATTGGTGTAGTAATTGATTTCTAAATTTGAATATTTTCATGTTGAGAAGAATCCATGAATAAATTTTGTTTAATCTATGCAAAATTAAAACTTTTTCTCACCAGCCAGACGTGCTTATTTGTGTTATTTATAACTATTTCGGTAGAAATGTTAAATATTTAAATGCAAATCACGGGCTAAGGTGGCCCTTATTTCTTCTTATTGACTATTTTTATTAAGTATTTTTTTCGCGGCACCCTATGTGGATATTATTTTAAGGTACGGGAAATCAGCACGAGGTGAATACAAAACTTATTAGGTCATAATATTGATAAATAATTAACAATTTAGGTAAGTATTAGATACCAACACTGTTAAAAATTTCTGTTGGAAACTTCCACTGCATGTATTGGAAGTTTATTTCCGAAACTTACGAACTGTTAAAGAGAAAAATTAGAACAGCAAATGTAAATCATTTCTGAGAACACTTGTTCCTGGCAAACAAATTTCTGCCCGCGTGGAAAAAGTTTGCAAGGCTCAAGCATGGCAAGACACTTGGAAATATCTCGTTAAAGCATGGTTCACGGCTGAATGGCAGCATGGCGCAAGCCTTGCTCCTGTCCGTTTCCCATGCTGAAGATACGCTAAACACAAATGAATATTCTTAAGAACATGTAAGTGTCAGAGAAAATTAGCCTGCGTTAAAAATGAAAATATTAGGTTTGCCAATAGCCGACACGTCTCTAAATGGTAAGTTCGCTACATGGGTGCGCCGGTTGACGCACCAGGTAGTGTAGCAAATATTCTATGAAAACTTTTTAAGAATTTAAATTGTGCCAATTGCCAAAATAACTACCAGTAGTGAGTCCACGATCCGGGTGAATTTAGTCGCGCACTGGATAGCTTAGCACGTATTCTACGAGAAGTTTTTCAAAATTTATATTGCTCAAACAGCAAAAATTACTGAAAATTGTGATCCGACGATCCGGCTGCACCAGATCGAGCACCACGTAGTATAACACGTATTCTACGAGAAATTTAAAAAAATTTAAATTTTGTAAATAATGAAAACAATTCCAAATGGTGAGTCGGCTACACCGGTAGTTTAGCACGGATTCTACGAGAACTTTTTCAAAATTTAGATTCTTCCAACAGCCAAAATGATTAAAAATTAGAGTCGACCTGGGGCGCGATCTGGTGCATCCGAGTCGTCGACTGACCATTTGGAACTGTTTTCATCATTCACAAAATATAAATTTTGAAAATTTTCTCGTCGAATACGTATTAAAATACGTGGTGCTCAACCTAGTGCACCCGAATCGTCGACTCACAATTTTTAGTTATTTTGGCTGTTGAAACAATCTAAATTTTGGAAAAGTTCTCGTATAATACATGCTAAGATACCTGGGGCGCGACCTGGTGCACCCGTGTCGTCGACTAACCATTTGGAACTGTTTTCATTAATCACAAAATTAAAATTTTTAAAAAATTCTCATAGAATACGTATTAAACTACCTGGTGCTCGACCCGGTGCACCCGGATCTTTGACTGAAGTTAAAGCTGGAACATTTATTTAAAATATAGCAATGCCATCAAATATTATATTATCCATTTATCCTATTGATTTTATACTTTTTTTAACGCGCTGTAATTCTATTCAGATTTTACTGTAGCGTTCTGGTAAGAAGTGAATATTCATATCCTTTCCAATCAGTTGTCAAAGGAGCATTGTGTATAAATTCATAAAACAATAATCCAAAACTATTAATTAAAAACATTTTTTTATTTCATTTATAATAACCTGTCAACAATTTATTCGCCTCGTACCAACTGAAACTTTTCATAAAAGCACGTAAAATATATTTTATATAAAAATTAAGAGAATTAATCATTACACAGTTTTTAAGCTGAAAGCTGGACGAATCGAAAGAACCAATGAAAGAATAGTGAAAGCTATACTTATCTATGATGAACGTCAATGTAACGATGCAGTATCGTAGGTAAAGACTTCATCGCTATAAAAGGGGGTGTGTCGCTTACTTTCTGCATCAGTTCTACTGCAGCTACCTGTTCATCACTACCATTCACCAAGCAAACGATTGTAAGTAATTAAAAATTAGTCCCAGTCACTAACTTCTGCCCCTTTTTACAACACCTAATGGGGCGGGAAGGGACCCCTTTGACTACAGTGTGTACCATATTTATAGGGCCACCCCATTTTTTAAGGATAATTTTTTTTCTATTGGAACAAACTGCACCAAATTTTTTGAGTGAGTAAATGAGTCGAGTTAACGATTTTTCCTAAAATATAGAGCTCGCAATTCCGTTCCTTCATTTATTTGGGCATTTTTTCGAAAAAATCGGTGTCCCAAATTATTAGGGCCACTAAAAAAAAATTCAATTTTTCCGAAAGAATTCAATTTATTCAACAAAATACGTACATATAAAAAGATTTTATTCACAAAATTAGTAATTAATACTATTTCCGTCATTTTTGAATACCATTTTCATTCGCTTTACCATCGATTTATTCAATTTTCGAGACTTTTCGCGGTGATGTTGTTCCATGCTGATTTGATCGCTTCCCTCAGCTCTGCGACCGTTGTGTACTGCTTTCCGTTGTCTTACACATCGTATTCCATTGGGTTAAGGTCTGGAGAGATCGCTGGCCACGCGAGTACGGGGATTTTTGACTTTGCCAACCAATCCTTCGTAGACTTGCTCGCATGTATGGCTGCGTTGTCCTGCTGGAAAGTCAATTTTGCAGAGCGGAAACGTCCAAGGTAGGGCTTAAGATGTTCTTCTAGCACTGCCTGGTAATCTTCGCTTTTCATCTTATGATAAATAAAAGCTAAGGCCACTTTTCCGAAACCGCTGTATGCCCCCCATACCATGACGGAACCGCCTCCAAAGTTTCGGGTTGAAAAATAACTAGGCTCATGTCTCAGATCACGCCAATAATAACGCATTCCGTCAGGACCATCTAAATTAAATTACATATATAATATATAATTTAATTACATAGGCTTGAAGGAACTAATTATTTGTTATGAGAAAAAATGCACTGTCTAAGTATGTACCTATGACCATTCGTGCGTCCAATGCAGCTTCTCTTCTGCATAATTGTAGCGTGCCTGCATATGATGAGGTTTCAGTTTAGGCGCTTTTTGCATTTTTTCACATACTAAATTAGGGGAATCCTTCAATACTCGATGCACTGTACTTTTGGACACTTGAGGAGCCACATCATTTTTTATTCTTCTGCACCCCTTAGTTGTTTGCGAGGCGGCAGTGACTATTTTTCGTTTGTCACGATCTGAGAGCTTTGGCCGTGGTCCACGTTTCTTCTTCACTATTTAATTAATTCTATTCTTTATATACAGGTAAATAACATTTCTCGATCGGTTTATAAGCTTCGCTATTTCACGTTGTGATTTCCCACATTTTTCATACGCATCAAT
>NC_046662.1:99350978-99353213 GCF_010883055.1 Belonocnema kinseyi
CTCATTTATCCACTCAAAATATTTGGTGCATTTTGTTTCAATAGAAAAAAAATTATCCTTAAAAAATGGGGTGGCCCTATAAATATGGGACACACTGTATAGTCAAAGTAATTACTAAGTTACACACATACTCCCTTCATATGTTTCATGGGGGGAGGAGACACCTCTGTGACTAGTCACAGGGGTGTCTCCCCCCACGAAACATATGAAGGGAGTATGTGTGTAACTTAAATAATTACTTTTACTCTAGTCAAAGGGGTCCCTTCCCGCCCCATGAGGTGTTGTAAAAAGGGACAGGATGCGATTTTACATTATTTCTGTGATTAGACACAAGGCCGCCTTTCCCCTTACGAGATATTGCGAAGGTTTATGGATGTGACTTAAATTATTTCTAGTAGCAAGTGCTTTTTAAAGAAATTCTAAACTTTTTACCAAGACATTAATTATTTTCACAAAAAAATGTTTTTTTTTTTGGAAAAATGTTCATTACATAAACAGAGTATTTTTTTAAGGGCCTTTCACTTTTACCTGAAGACTTCTCGTGAATTTGTATAAATTACTGAAACCAATAAATAAAAATAAAAATTTTTCATAGTTTTATCAAGCTTCAAATGATAAAAGTAAGATCCAATCCAAGCGCGCGGAAATCACAGGGAAGTTTCGAATGAACTTGAGAGTACCGTGACAGAGCAAATATGTAAATTGATTTGGATCAGTTAAAGCTAAAAGGACTACAATTTATAAAATATAACCTAACTTTTAGTTTTATTCGTTTCTATATTTTTTTTCTAGAGACAACTAGCAGTTTTGATAATTTTTGGCTAACTGAAAAGGAGTAAAATTTAAAAAATACATAATTTTTGGAATGACTAGCCAAATGGTAAAAGTAGGCAGTCATCCTGAATTTCGGAACGACGAGACACTATGTTTTTATAATACTTCATTTTTATGTATAAACTGTTTGCCTGGAAAGGTTCCCAAGGATATAGATTTAAAGTTAAAGAATCTGATCAAAAAATAAGTTTTAAAAATCTTAAATCTTAAATCTAGTGATAAATAAAAAACATGAAGCTTTACCTTTTCGAAAGTCTTGTATAAAGAATACTTATTTCAAGTTTTTTTTAAATTTAAATTTAGCTTTAGTTAACGGAAAATAATTTGAAGTGCCATGCCACTGTGATCAAAAGAAACATTCAAATAATTGAAAAAAATCGCATGATATATTTCAGTTGCTTCTTACCATACTCGCTTTGGCAGCATCGCCGATTTACGCTAAAGAAGAAGCTTTGTCAGAAAAGAAAGTTGATAAGAGTGGAGTTTTGGGATTAGGATACGGAGGCTACGGCGGTTACTATGGATTGAACGGCTGTGGAGGTACTTTATTTTACAGTTGACTTTTTTACTTCATAACCCCAATTCTCAAAGTAAACAATTTTCAAGATTAGGTATTTTTTTATCTAATTTAATCTTTTTTTTACTTTTTCTGGCAATACCTTGATAATATTGAAATAATAATTTTTTTCTGCAGGTTACGGACGACATGGATACTTAAATGCTCCTGCGTACCCAGCACTAGGTCATAGAGTTGCTCCTTCATACTCTCACAGTTACAGTGCATCAATTTCCATCAATCCTGGTTATACAGCACCCGTGGCACCAGTATGTTCAGTACCACGAATTGGTTATCAAGACTTGAAAATGGATTGAACTATATAAATGGCTGGTAAATTTGTTAGTCGTCAAAGATTCTTCATTCGGTTTTGTATACTACGTATTTTAAAGAAAATCTGTATTATCATCAGAGTAGTTACTATCAATCAGTATAGATGTCACTCCACAATCTGTGGAAATAGAAGCCCAAACTATCGATCAAGTTAACTCTTCAAATAGCAGAAAATAGTTAACGTCATTTTTGACCAGATGGAAAATGAATTTAAAACATTTTCAAATTATATTTACTGAAAAAAGATCTTCTATCAATCGAGCCACAGAACTTCCGATTGCCGGTCGGATGATTTATTTCGGGTGCACCCGACCCGTAGCCGAAAGTTCTGTGGTTCCATTTCCAGTGGAGCGATTGTTAGATCTTTTTTCAGAAAAATATAATTTAAAAAATGTGATATGTAAGTTGTTATCAATCAAAAATTTACTTTTGTTATTTCTGGTTTACAACCGTTTGTATACATTTTTTACGCTATTTTGTATTTTGAAAAATTGTGATTAAATCATTTTTTC
>NC_046662.1:99353313-99355703 GCF_010883055.1 Belonocnema kinseyi
CGAGAATATAAAGTTCCAGTATATGCGGCACTTCCGATTCTCGACAATTGACTCAATTTCCCTAGGAGCATTTAGAGGAGCGATATTAAGGTTAATGCCGTAAGAGTGACAGAGATGGTGATAAAGCACTCTTAATGCCGCATTGTGCCTTTGAATGTAGGTCGTTCCCGCGTGAGTTGGACAACTAAATAGTATGTGAGCTAAATGCTCGGGGTGTGCATGGCACGCCCTGCAGCTATCATCAGGAATGTCTTGGCTCAAAATGAGGCGACGGTATGTTAAGGTGGAAATGACGCCGTCTTGGCATGCAAAAATGAAAACCTCCGTACCAGACTTCAATCGGGGCGATTTAAGGAAAGCAAACGTTAGCTCACAAGAAATTGACTGATCCTTCACATTTATGTGGAAGATACCGTACATCCTCTTATCGAGGAGCTGTTCACGAAAGTTTTTCACTTGTGCTTTCTCAACCCGGGCTTTCAGGAGTGAGTACTCGAGATAGATAAGATTTGATGCATTTCGCTCACCCCTAATACTGAAGTCAAGTCCGAGTGTATCAGCAGCCTCTTCCGCTGCTTTGTACAGAAACGCTCCTTTGCCCACTTCTTCGTGCTTCCTGACCATTTTAAGAAGAGGGTCTCTTCCATTTGCGACTCTATGTGCTGTACCCAGAATAATCCTGTTGTGAAGATATTCAAGACTCAATATTCCGCGAGAACCTTGACGGCGTGAGATGTACAGTCGCGGAACGGAAGACTTAAGATGAATGCTTTTGTTCATGTGCATAACCTTTCTTGTTCCGATATCAAGGGATCTGAGCTCGTTCTTCGTCCATGGAACTACTCCAAATGAATAGAGTAGTACTGGGACGGCCAGCATGTTCGTTGCAGATACTTTGTTCCTCGCCGACAGTTCGGAAGACCAAATCTGCTGGATGAGATGTTTTTATCTGCTTCGGAGAGTATCCTTTATAGATGTCACATCCTGAATGCGGCTCTGTGGCACTCCCAGGTATGTATAAGTCTCTCCAGTGCAAAGGTGTCGTATGGCGCTTCTATCAATGATCTCAGGATCTTCAGGGATGCCATTAAGTTTTCCCCGCTTCAAATAAACCTTGGCGCATTTGTCTAACCCAAATTCCATTCCAATTTCCTTAGGATATCGTTCGACAATCCCTAGAGCTAGATGCAGTTGCTCTCTGTTTTTAGGATAGATCTTAAGATGGTCCATGTAAAATACATGGGTGACCTTTTACTTTCGATCTGCAGGTTTGCGGCACAAGTACTTGTCGGAATGGCGAAGTGCTAGAGATACTCGCAATAATGTAAGACAAAAGAGGAGTGAGCTCATGGTGTCGCCCTGAAAGACACCTCTCTGAAAGGTGACCTTGTTAGTTGTCACACGTTTTTTTCCAGATGAGATAGTAAATCTGGTTTTCTAAAGCGGCATCAATCTCTCTATGCACCTAACTATTTGCGGATGAGTCTTTAAGATTTCCAAAAGACAGATGATAAGTCTATGGGAGGTCGAATCGAAAGCTTTCCGATAATCAATCCACGCCATCGATAGGTCACGCTGGTAGAATGCTGCATCTTTGCAGACACATCTATCGATGAGCAGGTTCTCCCGACATCCGGCTACGCCTTTCTTTGAGCCTCGTTGTTCATACATTTCTTGCCACACAGGTTCAATTGCTCGAACAATCCTATCATTTAAGATAGCTGTGAATATCTTATAGAGTGTGTTCAGACAAGTTATTGAGCTGTAATTCTTCGGGTCAGCTAAGTTACCTATTTTCGGCAGGAGTATTGTGCGCCCTTCCACCAACCACTCTGGAATCGGCTCTTCCGACTTCAAATATGACGTGAAAATGCGGGCCATATGCTGATGGTTTGAAGAAAACTTCTTCCACCAGAAGGTTTTGATACAATCTGGTCCCGGTGCGGAATAGTTCTTCATCCCTCTTAATACTTTTTTCTCCTCCTTGGTAGTGATGGGTAGGCATTCTTTATCAGGTCTTATGAGGGCAACACATAACTCCTTGAAGCTATTTATATTTTCTGAGTCTTCGTCCAGTCTATACTGAACTTCGTAGACTTCTCTCCAAAATACTTCGACCTCCTCTGGTTTGGGTGGGTGTTCGACAGTAACTGGAGGGTCTTGGAAGAGTCGAGATGGGTCCGAGAGAAACTGTTTATTTTCTCTGACCCACCTATTCCTCCGCTCTAGACTTCTCTTAACGTCAGATAGTATCCGTATTCTCTCAACAATATGCTGCCTGATGGTCTGCAGCTTTGACTTGTTAAGTGTGTGATAACAGGTCCGAAGTTCGCGCGCGAACTTTCGAACCTTGGCGGTAAAATTCCTGCCAGATGTGATGTAGTCAATCA
>NC_046662.1:99355803-99358498 GCF_010883055.1 Belonocnema kinseyi
TGTCAACAATATGATAAAACACTTGCGGGCAAAATGCAGAAGGCGGTTGTCCTTGGGTCGCTTCGTGTTCTTAGGGTGCACGAGGCTTTTGCTGGATCGTCGCATTGATTCCTTTATAGACTGTAACCACCTATCTCACGGTCGTGAGACGTGGTTGTGGCTGAAATTTTACCGCGATTTCGCTGAGAGCGGGTGCAATTTTCCAGATTAGCACCCGCTCCCGGCGAAATCCTGCGGTTGGCCTTATGACAAATTTTTCATTTTAATCTCCTTTACCATTTCTTGATAGTTAAGTGTATACCACTTTCCAATTCATTTTTTCAAAGGGTGTCTTTTATTCTTCAACTTTTGAACATTTTTACCCTTAAAGATTAAAATAATTATTTAAACGCACACGAAGTCAAATCCCCGAAATTTTTTTCTACTGAAAATACCCCTTCCACTCTCCGCAAAATTGAATAATTTCCTCTCTAAACAAGCTTTGAAAAAAAAACATAAAAAACCGACCTAAACGAAAATATAGCGTAAGCTTTCCCATAGTACGGTATCGGCTTTTTTAGTCCGATTGGAAATTTCAATCAAAACATAGAATGGTTGATGTTTTGAATAGTGAATCCGACTCGATAAGTTAGTAGAATCTGAGGAATTGTTGAAATCGGAATTAAATAATTTGTTTTCTCCGAAAGTAAAAAGTGTTTGATTTGAGTCAGACGAATTGATACAGACCAAACCATCAACATGGTTTACGAATTAAAGTCTCATTAAAGGGCTGGACAAGTGATCTGCGAGTTGTCAATGATACATTAGAGAGTATGTTCTGAACACTTTTCTTGAATATAAAAAAGGGACCTTTTCTTAGCTTTAAGAGTTTTTAGCTACCTACACAGAAAAAAACGAAGTGTTGGCTTTACCCGGATTTCGACGTATAGATTACCTGCAACAAAAATTACCCGTTGTGGCTAATCTTTATCCTGATATTTGGAGTATTTTTATCTGTTTATCCAATTATAAGGGTAATTAAAGGGTTACCGTACATGGCTAGGTGACCCACATTTTTGCCGAAAATGAGCTTTTTGCATTAACACTTCTTAAAAAATCAAATGCACCTTGTGTTAAAAGAATTTGTTTAAAATTTCATTTTTAATATAGTAATAAAATGATTGGTAATTTACAATCAGGTGACCACCTGATTTTTAAAAATTTAATTGTCCAACCTCTTACACGTTTTTAAACCTTTTTGTGTCTATATGTACCTCTTGCTCAAAGTTTTCAAACAGTAACATAATTAAAAAATTAATCTTTCAAAGAAAAAAACCACCAATAAAACTATTTGCAAACTTTTTCGACACCAAAGAACCAATAAAATTCTACCTAGAATCTCACATATCCGTTTTCCACGAAAAGCTACTGTTATCAGGTACATTTCACTTAACTTTTGGCTTGCGACCAAAAAAGCAACCTCCAATAATTCTTGAATAATTTACTCGAAGTTAGCTTACTTTTACTAATTAAACTCATTTTCTTCCAATTTAGCAGCACAATATCTCAAGAGAATTTCTTATTTAATTCGATAATCGAACTTTTTATCGTTTTCATCGAACAAGCCTTTTTCAATTTTGGGTTTCTGTCACTTTGAAATTGTAAACTTCCACATTCTATTTCTGGGAACTGGATATTTTTTAAAATCATATGCACTTTGGTCTCAATTCGGAAACACTATAACTCGGGAGTAAATCTTTATATTATCTTCAAATGATGCTTTCGATTTCACAGATTGTTATGTTTTACATGTTTAAATTCAAAAAAGGCTGACACTGAGAAAAAAACTTCAGCGAAGGCCTTAGTGATCCGTTCAAATTTTACATGATGTTGCATGATATTTAACAATTTTTTTGCAAATTTCGGGGGGGGGGGGGGGGGGGGGGGGGGGGTTACGCCCCAAAACCACCGCTTGTAAACCGCTCTGCGAACAATCAGATTCATCATCAACTTTGAAAATATAGCTGTTTTACGGACGGCGGCTCACATTTACAGCTGAGATGCACAAGGCAGCGAAGATGTATGCTATTTGCATTATATCAGTTGGGTTTGCGCATCTTTGGTCAGGACTTTAGCCAGAAAAATTACGTGGTTTGAAGGAGGATCGTAACAGTAAAGAAATAGGGGGTGATTTTCCTTGTTGATTTTCCACATAGCCACGACGTGGTCCCTGGCAGATTTTTTTCTGTTAGAGCTGCACGAAAAAAGAAACAGAGGATAAAAATGTTTCTTGCCTATAGAGTATCTATCTACAACTTTTGTTCGAAATATTTTTGGATGTAATCAAACACTTGGAATGTGGGAATTCATTGCCAGGTGTATACCAGGACAAACTGAATGATGGAAAAAGTTACTAGGTTTTTAAAACAAAAGTTCTGTAGTCGTTTTTTATGCGTAGAAATATAAAAAATAGTTTTATAATCACATTTTTACATTGACTGTTATTTCTATGGTTCCTTCGATTTGTCAAAATCTTGGCGTCAAAATGGGTTTAAAAACGATTCTGTTAATTTTCATCGTCGTCTTCATCATACGAGGGTAGTTCAATAAGTCTTTAGAATGAAGTATAAAAACAATTTTTTTTGGGTAAATTTTTTTTTATTTTTCAACATAATCTCCTTGGACCTCTATACACTTGGTCAATCGCTTTTCAAGT
>NC_046662.1:99358598-99365702 GCF_010883055.1 Belonocnema kinseyi
TTTTATCTCATATGGAGTTAAACCCTTTAAATGAAAATGTTTGATTACCGCTCTGAACTCGTTTTTTTCCATTTTTCTTAACGAACAATTTTTTTTCCAATTAGTTATAAAAACAAGTAAACTCAGAAGATGTGGACTGTAACTGCACCATATATCTAGTCGGGAGTGGTGCTGACTGAAAACAGATGATTTTGAGCGATTCGCGCGCCATCTGTTGGTCATTCTAAGGACTTATTGAACTACCCTCGTAAATACAATTTACGTGTGTTTATGTGATGTTTCATTCGATACGGGGTGAATATATCGATAAAAGGTTTGGCCTGAGTATCAAAGTATTTTTTCATAGCTCCTCTTTTAAAACTTCGAGTTTCGATACCTATAGAGCGGGTTGAAACACGGTATTTGCATCCCTAGGGGCGAAACATTTTCTTTCAACTCTAGGGTATACAGGTAGGTAGGTAGAAAGGTAGGGTCTACAGGTACCTTAACTCGAATTTACAATAGATTTGCTATGAAATAGTATGCTACATTCCTAGTAATGCATACTTTTTTTATAGCAAATCTGAGTTGAGGTACCTGTAGACCCTAACTACCTACGTGTCTACTCTAGAGCTGAAAAAAAGTTTCAACGTTAGGGATCTAAACACAGTGTTTCATCCCGCTCTACACGTACCGAAACTCAAGGACAAAATGTTTCAACCCTAGGGATGCAAACACCGTGTTTCAACCCACTCTCGAAGTTTCAACAGATGAGCTATAAAAAATTATGTGCATTACTAGGAATGTAACATAGCGATCGCAACTCGTGTGAATGCAGCCTTCGCTTCGCTTAGGCAGCAAACTTCACACTCGTTGCAATCGCTGTGTTTCAGCCATTGTAATGCAACACACTATTTCTGCTTTTTCTGAAGTGCTACCAGACAAGCAACTGCTAAATAAATAAGAAATTAGTGAAAGATTATTAAAAGCAATTTAATTCTTTATAAAATAATAATCTGCTAGCGGGAAAAATTTTCATTGCCGCGGCAAAAACACATTCTTTAATTTTTAAATAAAAAAATATCATGTAACTGTTAAAAAATCTCTCTGTAAAATTCATTTGTAATATTGCTACTCATATGAAAATACTACAGAACTTTTACTTTAAAACTCAGTCACTTTTTTCATTATTCATTTCGTACTGGTTTCCCCTATTCAATTGTTTGGATTACATACAAAAATATATCAAATAAAAGTTATTGATCTATACAATAAAAGCCTACCTGAAAAATTGTAGTACATACGAAACCATTAATCCAAACTGGGACAGGCTCGGCTGTGGATTGCGATAAAAAAAGACAATTTTCAGGTTAAATATAAAATAAAAACGTTTCCCTGAAATATTGAGTTTCTGATTGTAAGTGATAAAAGCTCTCATCTAAAAAAGTTAGCCAATCCATAGTAAATCTTTCAAAAATTTTGAAGCTAGAATTTCAGAGGCTTTGGAAATAGGCTTTTTGGTAGCGATTAAGGTATAAATAAAAAATATTTTGCAATTATAAACACTTGCTCCCGAAATTATTCTGTTTCGAATTAATCAAGATTGTATGTCTCGATATCACAGTATAATAGATATATTTTTTTGAAAGATCAATGCGATTTGAGAAAATCCTAAAAGGATAACGTTTATTTGATTTTTAAAGAATGTTTTACGTAATAAACACATTTTCGGAAAAATGTTAGTTATCTAGTTCTGTACGACAACTCCCTACCTTATCATCGACATTTAAACCTGGATTGTATGTTGGTTTTGGGATTGACGTTCGAATACAGCGCATGTACTCCTAACTGTTATGCCTCTCTCTGGATTGTCACTTCTGATTGAACACCACAAATCCGCCCGCAGCTCATCTCACCCATGTCCGCAACGCGGCGTCCATTCTCGGAATTAATACAATCCAGGGAAACAAAATCCAATATCGACTGCATACATTTCCTTCGTATGGCTATAATAGTCTCAAAAAATTTGTTTATGTAACGCACACACGAAATTTTCGATTTTTGAGGCATGTATTGAGCGCGAGAAGTGACCAATTCCAGAACCGTGGAAAAAACTGCTGCGTCTGTTCAGTTCGAAAAAGTTTAGTTTTTCTGGCTGTTGCACCTGCAAATTTCAAATTAGAATTACTTTCCAGGACTGCCGGAATTATAAGCTCACTTCATTATGATTTGGCGCTTGAGAGACTGATTGTGAGTAGTGAATAGTGATTGGCCAAACTTGAATTGACAGTTTACCAAAAATGACTGATAAATGACTATAAATTACCGATTAGTTACCAAAAATTTCCGGAAATTTTTATATACTCGAAATTTCCGGTAATTTAAAAATTTCCCATAAATTTCCGAAAATTTAGCAATTTTTCATAAATAAATGTAAATTTAGCAGTTTTCTATTAATTTTCGTAAATTTTAGTAATTTAACAGATTTTCATAAATTTCCGGAAATTTAGGATTTTTTGCCAAAAGCTTTTGATACCTAAGATTTGCAGAACTTTTTGGTAATTTTAGAATTTTACCATAATTTTCCGAAAAATTTGTATTTATTTTGTTTGGAATCGAAAATTTCCCGAATTTGGTACATCAAATGTTTTGTGCATCAGGTACTGAAAGTATAAAATTTCAACTCTTGTAAAGTTTATAGTGCCATACTTGTCATCGGCTCATCTTCGGGTAGTTTTCGGCTCGTCGACGGCTCTTTTACAGCTCGTATACAACCTCCATTCAAATCCCCTCGATTCGCATCTGGCTCGTACAGAAAACTTAACACTCGTGTGGAACTGCCAACTTTACGTACTTTTAGCAAATCATACTATAGAAGTGCGGAAAAAATCGTTTAATATAGGTAGCTACAACTCTTAACGCAAAGAAATAGTCCATTTTTATACTCAGGAAAATTTTTAAAGAAAATACTCTTTGTTGTATCATAGACAACTTGCAGCTTACTTATTACAATTTACAGTCCTTCAACGAAACTTAAATTTTTTAAACCATGTTGATGATTTGTTTTGTAGAATTTGATAATCTAACTAAAATCTTGAACAACCTTTTAGTTTCCGCAAAAACGATTTTTTCAATCTCTTTATCAACGATTCTCCACATTCTGTCAACATATCGATTCTAATTCGCGATTCAAAACATCGACCATTCTATTTTCGATCTGATTGTCAACTTGGAATACAAAAGCCAATTTCATATACTACTATGCAAAATTTTACGTAAGTGATATTATCGCTTAGGTTAAATTTGTTAATTTTTTCTTATCAAAACTTGTTTAGAAGGGTACAGAAGGGTTTAGAATTGGTACACTGTAACTGTGTGAGTATGAAGGAGCAACTCCATGACTTAGTGCTGGGTACGGAGGAGCATTTAAGTATCCATGTTGTCCGTAACCTGCAGAAAAAAATAAAAAGATTGTTTTATTTAAACATTATTAAGGTATTGCCTGCAAAAGTAAACAATAGATTAAATGAAAGAAAACAAATACATGATCTTAAACAATATTTACTTTTAGAACTTGGATTATGAAATTTAAAAAAATCAACTGTAAAATAAGGTACCTCCATAACCGTTCAATCTACATTAAAAATCCCATTTAACGTCCAATAATCAAATTGATGCAAAATCCTGTTAAACAAAACAAGAATCCAACGACCAAATTTGGACCATAATGAATAAACGAAAACCAAAAAAACCCTATTGTAATCAACGTTTCGGTACTCGTACAGTACCCTTACCAAGGCAAGAAAATTTTAAGTCCTTAAAATTTAAAACTTTCTTGCCTTGATAAGGGTACTGTACGAGTAACAAAACGTTGATTACAATAGGGTTTTTTTAGTTTTCGTTTATTTGTTGTGGTTCAAATTTGGTCGTTGGATTCTTGTTTTGTTTACAATGGTCTGCATGGTGACAGTAGTGATGAACATGTAGCTGCAGGAGAACTGATACAGAAAGTAGCAGACACACCCTCTTTTATACCGGTGAAGTCTTTACCTACGATATTGCATCGTTGCATTAACGTACTGTATGGATCAGGATCTGTGTCACATACTCACACATGCATTACTGCACGTGAAATCATACAGGGAATCAAACGTGAACAAATGTCTTTTAAGATGTTATACATTTGGCGCAACTATTGTGCACGCCTTTCCAATACACTAAAAATGAAAATTAAGTGGTTTTTAAAGCGTCAAGACACCGTTATTGAATTCAATTGCTAAATTACAATTTTCAAGAAAAAGAACGAAAATTTACAACGGTAAAATGCAACTTTAGATTATCTTCGTTTTCCGTGCCCTTTTTTTGCAGATAATCGAGAATTTCCACGAAGATTCGTGATATGTAAATAGCCATATCTTTCTCCTTTGAATAGATAAGCAGCCTATATATTAAAGGTCATTAGGGCCGCTAAGTTAGTTCTAATCTTGACTTGACTCTGTAACTATACTAAATAAAGGCACGTGATATCTCACTAGAGATATCACATATTTTTAAAAACACCTTTGAGCCTTTTTCACCATAACATTTTGGCGATCCTGCCAGGAACCGTTTAAGGAATACTTCGAAGGAAAGCATTCTCTACGGAGAAACATTAAAGTGTCTTCCTTATTATAAGTGACGGAGGCCTGGAAAACGAAGAGAATAAAAATCTACAAAATTCATAAGAAACGAACTCCGGACTGTACTACGAACAGCCCGAAAACATTGAGCCATACTACTGTTATTGAAACTAGGGTCTGAAATTCAGTAGGGCCTATTCTACGTAGAATAGCAGTAGGAAAACTCAGGAAAAATAAAACTGAACGAGGCCCGCAATCAGGTGGAAGAGGCATCTGCCTAGCTACAAGAAACTGATCGAGTTAGCCACACTCGACTCAACAGGTACCAGCAGTAATAGCTTGGAGACACGTCACCAGCCGAACTAGGAATCCAGACAGCAAGCGGAAATTCTACGGATCTTCAGCAACTGTCAAAAGACAACGTTCACTGTAAGTTTTTGTTAGTAATAAGACTGAAATTGTAAAGAGTATAAATCCTCTTTGTGGTCTGAGGAAGGTAACAAACCTGAAATAACACATTTCTTGTTTGGTGAGGTAAAGTTTTACAATTTCACGTAGGGTATGCTCCTGGTGCTCCAGAGCACTGCCCTTCGTCAAAAATATAAAGAAATTACTTTAAAATCGTCAGTATTGTAGTAGAACGATACGACGCATTTTATTGTATTAAAGGACAAGGTCTAAACTACACAAAAGTGTCACGCGATAATTACACCCGACAAAATAGAAACTAAGTACACTCACACTGATAGAGTAGGGCATTAGAAAAACTTCCATTCTGGCTTATCGGATACCATTAACGTGCGCGACAGACGATTCTGACAGTGACTTGTACGAACCACATTATATTACGGCAATAGTCTCCCCCGCCCCCACTCGCGCTCAGTCTCCCTCAAGGGAAGAAATTCCAGCATTCTTACTCGATGCACTTGAAGAAATTAGAAAAAGCATAAACACTCTGTTTATAAATCAATCAGCAGCAGCAGAACATATCTCCATATTAGCAAGAGAGAACGACAAGAGAATAAAAGAAGGACATGAAATATTAGCAAGAATTGGAATAAAAGGAAGTATTCAAACAGACACCGAAGGCGCAAATGGAAGAAGAATGACTGAAGATAAAGATTCGGATCACGAACAAGCCAAAACCAGATTAACAATCAGAAATGAATCTATTTTGAGAAGTCGGCAACAACTAGAACCTCAAGCACCACACCGGCACGAGGGAATACCAGCTAAAGATATCATTAGAGCCATTAAACCTATAAATGGACAAGACGATATGGGCGTGGAAAATTTTATCAAAATAATAATGAGGACAAAAAGTCAGTGTTCCCAACCACAACTATTACTAGATTTTATTTTAGCTGAAAAAATCACCGGTAATGCTGACAAAGCCATACGCTACACCCCTATAAATACTTTCAACGATTTGTATGAAGCCCTAAGAGAAAATTTAAAGCAAACGGGCTCAATTCTATCCATTAAAAGTAAAATGGAATCGTGCAAAGAGGGTCCAAATGAAACTATCCAGAACTTTTCTTTACGCTTTAAACAAATACTGAACGAATTAAACTACGCGGTACAAGCATCCTTGGAAGGGACTGAGAGACAACTCAGATTAGAAATCGAAGAAAAAGAGATAATCAATCGGTATATGCTAAACCTAAAACGAGAAATTGGAATTCAGGTACGGGCAATGTAGCCAATAACATTAATGGAAGCCCAAAAAGAGGCAGCAGAGTATGAAACCTGGCTAAAGGAATCACAGCCCATTAGAAATACACCCATAGCACCTCGACCAACTCCCAGGTTTATTCAAAGACCTTTGCCACCTCCGAGAATAGCAGCCAACACAACAGCAGCCACCGGAGCTAAAGCCCTAAATCAAACCCTGCCTTTAGCGGGTAGAGCAAAGATGTCTTGCCACAAATGCGGCAAACCAGGCCATTTTGCTTCCCAATGCTTTAGCAAACAAAATTTTCATCAAGGTCAATTCCCGACAAGACCGCCACAAGTAAGAAACATCCAGGAAGAAGAATTCTTAGAGAACCAGGAGATGACGGAAGAAGAAATTCTGGAACACGAGGACTACCCGGAACAAGCAGAATTAATGCAGTTTCCGAAAGACTACAATCTATCAAGGGAAGAGGTTGTAGAGGAGAGTATAGGTTACTAGTTGACTCCGGAGCAGCCATAAACATAATAAAAGAAAATTCGATACCCCAAGTTGTAAGTAAAATTAAATACTCAAAGAAATTTCTAATGGGAAATGATAACCAGGAATCCCATGAAGCCGTATATTTAAACTATTTCGGAAAAAATATTTATTCTATATAGTAGATCAAAACTTTCCATCGCCCGAAGACGGAATACTAGAACTAACCTTCCTCAAAAAATTCCCCAGGTACGCTCTAACGCCAACACACTTGATAATTGAAAATAAAAAATTACCCTTACATGATGACGGAGAATTCGTAGCACCTATGGAAACCAAAATATGCAGAAT
>NC_046662.1:99365802-99374360 GCF_010883055.1 Belonocnema kinseyi
CTATTAAAAACGTCTAATATCAATCACATGGAAAAAGAAAACCAAGAGACAATAAAGAAAATCTTACTAAAATACAAACAGGCGTTTGTACTACCCGGAGACTCACTGCCATGCACAATGTTAACCGAGCATGAGATTATCCTAAATTCAGGTAAAATAATAAACCTTAGATCACATAAATTACCTGAAAAACATAGAGAATTTTCTCTAGAGGAGACTCAAAAACTATTGGATAAAAAGATAATAAGACACTCACAATCCTCATTTAACTCTCCATTATGGATTGTTCCCAAAAAGGGGGAAAATTGAGAATGGTCATAGATTACAGACAAATTAATAAAGATACAGATCAGGACGCTTATCCTTTACCAATGATTGACGATATCCTGGACCAGCTTGGAAAAACAAAATTCTTTTCAGCTCTTGACCTAAGTGCTGGTTTTCACCAAATACCATTGAAAGAGGAAAGTAAAAAGTACACTGCCTTTTCAACACAACTAGGACACTTCGAATATAATCGAATGCCATTTGGCTTAAAAAATGCTCCGGCCACATTCCAGAGAATGATGGACAGAGCATTCCACGGCCTCATTGGAGGACATTGCTTCGTTTATATCGATGACATAGTCATATTTGGAAACACAATTCAAGAGCAAAATAATAACCTTGAATTGATTCTACAACGTATCACTGATCTAGGACTAAAATTAGAGCCTACAAAATGTGAATATTTGAAACCAGAATTGGAATATTTGGGTCATATTATCACAAAAGACGGGGTAAAACCAAACAATGAAAAAATTAAGAAAAGCGTCGATTTTAAACAATTAAAAACAATTAAAGATATACAATCTTTTCTTGGTTTAACTGGTTTTTATAGAAAATTTATTAAAAATTTTTCTACCATCGCTAAACCTTTAACAGCATTGACACAAAAAGAAACACCATTTAATTGGACATCAAACTGCGAAATAGCCTTTCAAACTCTAAAAAATGCCCTAACATCTGCGCCAGTATTAAGATCCCCAGATTTTAAAAAGAAATTTATTTTAACAACCGATGCCTCCAATTACGGACTAGGGGCAGTCCTTTCTCAGAAGGGGCATCCGTGCCAGTTGATATCGAGAACTCTAAATAAAGCGGAAGAGAACTATACGACCAGTGAAAAAGAGTTGTTAGCCATTGTATGGGCCGTTAAGCGTTTAAGGCAATACCTATTAGGAAAGAAATTCACTATCCAAACTTACCACAAAGCATTGATTTGGCTACATAACGTAAAAGATCCTAGTTCCCGATTATTAAGGTGGAGACTAAGACTTGAAGAATACGTATACGAAATCGAATACGTGAAAGGAAAGGAAAAAAAAAGTAGCTAATTGTTTATCGCGACTCTTCCCCATCCAGGAAAAAGACGTAAGACAAATATTTGCCATAACCAAACACTCTTTACAAAGAGCAAGGGAAAGCGCAGGAATACCAAACGAAAAAGCAGAAGAAGAAAATCTAGAAGAACTATTACCGGAAATAGAAATATTCGATACGCCAGTTATTAGAGAAGATAGAATACTACAAGAAAAAGAGAAAATAAAATTACCACACAGAAGAATGAGAGAGCCCTCACCTGAAACAGACATAGGAAGGGAAAGGGAACCAAAAACACAATCCGATTCAAAAAATTTGTACACTGATTTTATCCAATGTCGATTAAATCCCATTCCAAGAAAAATCAAGATAAAACCAAACGAAATAGGAAAATTATGGAAAACATTAAAAAAGGAAGACTTGCCAAAATTTAATGAAGAACAATGGTTAAGAAAATTAGGCCAACTCATTGAAGAAATATTGAGTAAAAATCTAACCATTATTCACATCCGTATAGGAGATCCTTTAATTTCCCCTTTGGAAAAAGAGTCACTCCAAGAAATGTTAGAATTTCTATCAACATACTACCCAGAAAGCTCATTCTCACTGTGCTTCGTCAACATAAGAGAATTGTCAAAGGAAGAAAAAGAAGCAATTGTGAAGGAAGCACACGCAAGTCACATGCGCGAACAAAACTCTTTAGAAGAGGCACAAAAATTAGGACATTGGACTAATATGGAAAACGATATTAAAAAATATGTAAAACATTGCCCCATTTGCCAACTTAATAAAACGACAAGAATTAAATATCAGATGGAGAGTATAATCCCTGATATGCCTTTAAAGCCAAACGATGAAATAGCCATGGATATCAATGGACCTCTCCCAGAAACAATTAAAGGTAATAAGTATATACTGAGTATACAAGACCGATTAACGAGATATACATTACTGCTCCCTTTAAAAAATGAAACCACTAAAGATATTTTTGAACAATTAATTGATCACTACATTTACACCTTCGGAGCACCAAAAACAATATTAACTGACCAAGGACAAAACTTCATCTCTGACCTGATGCAACAGTTCGAAGAAGCCCTCAAAATACAACATATCAAAACGACAGCTTCTCACCCACAGTCAAACGGAAACATCGAAAGAATGCATTCGACGCTCGAAAATTTAATCAAAACATCTGTGGCAGAAAATAATAAAGAATGGGATGATTACTTAAAATTTATAAATTTTGTCGTAAACACAACAAAAAATCAAACTACTGGATTCTCACCGTTTGAACTTACCTTCGGAAGAGAACCCAATCTACCATCAACCGTCCAGCAAAACCCGAATATAACTTACCAAGAATTAATTAGAAAATGGAAGAAAAAGCACGAGATAAATCTATCCAGAGCCAGGGAAAGAATTAGTCTAGAAAATGAAAAGACGAAAAAATACCTCGACGCGAAAATTACAAATCATCACCCACTGTATAAAGTAGATCAGTTGGTTAAGGTAAAAAACAGTACAAAGACCAACAAACTAGATCCCTCCTGGAAAGGTCCTTATAAAATAATTAACATTCTGGACAACAACAATCTTAAAATCCTAACAAAAAATAAGGTAGTACAAGTCCATATTGATAACGTCATGCCTTATTTTTCAGATGAAGGTCAGTCTATCCCTACTGACAATGATAACCCTGGTCAGAGCTCAAGTGAGTCCGAAATTGAGATAGTAAATGCCCAGTTAAAAACACTGTTAATAGTATGGTTTACAGGTACAATCGATTAAAAACAAAAGAAACTTTATTACATAATATTATGGGGAAAACTAGATTCAGAAGAGGTTTATTCAATTTTTTTGGAGATATTTCGAAAACACTTTTCGGTACATTATCCCAAAACGACATAGATCAAGTTAACTACGAATTTGATCAAGTCTATTCGGATAATAAAAAGGTGGCTGAAATTGTCAAAAATAACACGAAGATCATTAAACTAATTCTTGATAGTTCCTCACAAGATATGCCAAGTCTTAACGGCAGGCTCATGGCCGAAAGTCAATTAATGAAGCAATTAGTAAACTCGTCAAATGAAAACCGAAAACAACTTCTATTACAGGATAAGATAACAACCTTAGAGATCTTCATCTCCGAGATGAGTGAAGACCTGTCGACCGCTTTAAACGCAATTAACATCGGTAAACATGGAATGATTGAACCAACAATAGTCACACCCGCAATACTAAAATCCACCATCTAAGAATTGGAAACTCAGTATAAGACAAGATACCACTTTGAAGGACAAGAAACTAACTATCAAAGAATAATTGACTCAGCAGATATCAATATACTGACAAAAAAAGACTGTTTAATATACATTATAAAATTACCGGTATTAAAAAACGATATCTTAACTATCGAAAGAATAATACCTCTCCCTAATAAACAAAAAGATGGGACTTTTACGAGTATCATATTGGATGGTGAATATCTCCTCACCGGAAGGTACATCTATGTACCAACTGATAAAGAAAGTTTAAGTAAATGTAAATCAGTGGAAGGAATTAAAGTATGCAAGAACAGCAACCTGACTTCTTGACTTATCAACAGGATACTTGCGACGCTAGTCTTCTTAACACCCAATCTAAAGGTAAATGTAAATTAGGAAAATTTTTACTACAGCCAGAGACTTATATACAAATTTCAAATGGATATCTAGCTATATTTACCCAAACGGAGCAAATCAACTTGATCTGCCCCAATCACTCAATGGACTCCCAAACCATTAATATAGGAATATTTATAATAACCGGGCAAAATTGCAAAATTATGTCGCCAAGAATTTCATTGAATATTAGAAATAACGACCTAAATGTCACGCGGACAGTAAAACTGAATTTAACATACGACCTAGACATACCCGACATGACTTTAATAAAGAACAAAATGATTTTACTACCAATCATTATCGACTCAAATACGCTACGCAACACACACCTTAGTCTAGAAAATGCCGAAAGCATTTTAGACACGATTTCAAGTCATCACCGAGTCCAAACATGGAAACAAAATGCTTTAGAATGGTTAAGATATTTAGAATACACATCTTTAGGTATAATTACCTTCTTGAATATGTATAAAATAGGACTGTTCAACGCTATAATTGATCTTGTAAAACGTCTAATAGACAACTGTTATACAAATTGTAGTTTCGGAAACAAAGCCAATACTGTACACCGACAAGAGGCAGTTCCATTGATTAATACTAATGTTTCTATACCGAAAATAATCACACCTAGATCTTTAAAATTTTAGGTCTTTAGAGACTAAAAACAATCCAAAAAGGGGGCTGTAATATGTAAATAGCCACAGCTTTCTCCTTTGAATAGATAAGCAGCCTATATATTAAAGGGCATTAGGGCCGCTAAGTTAGTTCTAATCTTGACTTGACTCTGTAACTATACTAAATAAAGGCACGTGATATCTCACTAGAGATATCACATATTTTTAAAAACACCTTTGAGCCTTTTTCACCATAACAGATTCATGAATAATTCTAATTTTCTATGCCAAAGTAAACAAATGTACGATCCTAAAATTCAAGCTTAACTTTTCATGATTTTACATTCTCATCAGAGGAGGTATTAGATTTGTGTACAATTGAACCCCCTAGTTTTGGTCAAATGTCCACGTTTTGAGACCCCCTGAATCCAAAAAAACAGGTTTTTACGTATGTGTCTGCCAATCTGTATGTCCGCCTATCGGTCTGTCTGCCTGTATGTATGTATCGCTTTGTGTTTCCACAACTATTTTTTAAAATTCCTTTTTCGTCTTGTGTGTCTGTTCTTGTAAGTTGACTCTCCACCCTAGATGCTTTGAGAGATTCTTTGAGTGAATTATTAGGAGACAAAGCCATAGGGCACCTCTACTGCAATGTAGAACACAATGCGATAGAAAATTCAGTTAACAAAGTCTGGGTCCCTGAGGTTAGTGATATAATTTATAAGATGAAAAACGGTAAGGCTACTGTGCACACCGCATGTATAACGTTTAAATTATAAAATAAATATTGGAAATAAAATCAAAATTTACAAAATGTTAATAAAACATTGAAATCATTCAAAAAAATGCGCAAATTCAGTTATTGAAAAAACGGCAGAAGACGCAATAAAATGTTTAATAAGAAAAGTTTTTTTTTTAAAGAATGTGCATTTTTTAAACGAGACAATGAAACTACATGTGGCTTAATGTCAATGCATGTTATGATTTGCAATAATATACATTTATGGAAATGATATACAATATTCGTATACGAATATATTTAACAGCGTTGTCACGTTTAACTCACAGCAAAATTATATTGCTTTACTAGTGACAAAGAATTTGACTCAATGAAATCATTTGCAGAGTCGTGTGTGAGATGCGCCGAACATGTGAATGGTTTAAAAATAGAATGCTTCCGCTGTCGGTGTCTGTCACCTTTATTGTCGTCGTTTGTAAAATTATGATTATGCCCTGATAAATTAGGCAGTGTGAACGTTTCTGGAAAATTTTGCATGATTAGAATTTTCTTTTCAATATTACCATTAGATTTATAATGAAATGTATCTACAATTTAGAATTAAGTATTTTTAAACCTCAAAATGAAACATATTTCAAAAGAATTTCAATATGAAAAAGGATAAAATATTCTCAATAGTTGTAAATCTTAAACCAAGTAAACAATACAAATCCACTTGTATCAGTTTGTAAAAATCCTTTGTTTTTATCACTCTCGGTCCTGTCACTTTTTTTACCGCTTCATAAATTATAAAATTTAATCACTGCACACGATCAAACTCTTGATTCGCATGAGAACATAAATTTCGAGTGGCATATACCCACTCTTTGCATTTCATACGAAACTTTCAGTATACGAAACGACAGTGAGTGTTCGAGAATAGGGTTCATTTAAAGTAATTCGAAAGTCGCAAGATTCGTGTAATGTAAAAAAAACTCGAGAATAGAGCTCCTGGGTCAGATCCCGGCCGAGATACCCCTAACTGTAGTTCATGGACACGAACCGGTCGGGAGACGGCCGGGCTACATTCTTCTCGAATCACATAGTCTGGAGCCGGCCGGTTACTGGCCATGCCAGCCCTGGTTATATCCCATGCCCGGGAGCCGGCCGGGCACTGGTCAGGATAATTTTTTGTAGAAATTACACATTTTTTAATAGCCATGAAATTATCAAAGACGTAATTTCGGACGCCAAATAAATTACTGGTTGAAAAGTATAATTTAAAGATGTATTAGATCAGTCAAACAGAAATGAGCTTCTTAAAATTCTGTAAAAAAACATGAAATTTTTTCGATTGTTTTAACTTATAAAGAAAATTGTTATCGATTCTGCTATGTGCAACATCAGAAATTTTACCATTTTTATCATATTCTATATTTTCAGACAATGTTTAGTCTGTACATTTTCAAATTTATGGACATTCTGCGCCTGGCATCTGCGTCGAAACTCAGTAATTTTCAGGTTCGCACCTCGAAAGAGGATTACCCTTTTATTCACGACGCGTTATTTCTTTGAAGTTCACAAATAAAATCGAGATCCGGAATTAAAATCAACCTTATTTCAGTAGTCAGTTTGAAACCCCCACTTAGTGCTTGGATCATTATTATTTGTACTTAAAAAACTGTCGTGTATACATTTTTTCCCTTCTTCCGTCCCATCCTAAAATCACCACGTGGTTTCCAAAATAAAACAAGTGCTAGGAGATTCTATCATCAGTGATTTGTGACTATTACATTTCCTACAAGTTTTAAAATGAATTAAAATAAAAGTATACTTCTTTTTTTTAAAGAAAAAGCCCTCTAATAAAACTATTTGCCACTTTTTTCAGCATCAAAGTACAAATCAAATTCCAACCTGAAATCTTCATTATCTACAAAAAAAAAGAAACTGAAAAAACTATAAGGCTTCTTTCTCTCAACTTTTTGCCTTGCGATTAGAAACGATATTTATAAAAATTATTATCATTTCTTTTTTAGCAAATATATACCTTTCTTCTTTTTATAGACTTTTCAGCAAGAATTCTTCTGTTACAGCGTGACACCGTCACACTAGATATTCATTTTTCCGGAGCAGAGTAATTTTTTTAAGGCAAACTTTTATATTTTTATTCAACCTCATTTTTATCGTAAATATACTTAACACTTGTTTATGTGAAGTTTCATTTGAAGCAAGTGAATATACTGATAACTGGTTAGGCTTGAGTTTTAAAGTATATTTTCTGCTTTAAGGTTGTGAGCACATATAAGTAAGTGCTACCACCCAAAAAGCAGCTAAATAAATAAGGAATCAGTAAGAGAATAATAAAATCAATTTAATTCTTTACAAAATAATAATATGTCAGCGGGACAAATTTTCATCACCATGACAAAAACACATTCTTCAATTTTAAAATTAAAAAATAGCAAGCAACTGTTGGAAAAGCTGACTGTAAAATTCATTATCGTGCTGGTTTCCCCTATTCAAAGATTTGTATGACATCCAAACATATGTGACACAAAAGTTGTAGATCTATAGCCTAGAAGCATATTTAAAAAGTGGTGGTACAGAAGTAAGTAATGAACAAAATCAGAATTTTTCAGGAGAGCAAAAAACATTCTCTAAGTTCGAAATCCCCATTCAAACATAAAACAAATATTCAATTCTGAGCAAGATTGAGCGTGTCTAGGGCGCGCGCCTCTTGGTTCTTGCGCTTCGCGCTTGATAATGTATTTACTTCTTGCTACGCGCTCGATGTTTGTACATAGACTTTTTAAAACTAAAGGTGAAAGCATAGAAAACAGTAATTTCGTAATTGTGAATTCTCTTTTGTTAAAGCTCTTTTGATTTTAACGAACACATTCTCATCACGTATCTCGTGCTTCGCACTCCTGTTTATCCCTGAAATTTTGTATCATTCCCATAAATGTATAATTATTATAATTCATAACTTGCATTGGTATTAAAACAGACGAAATTTCATTGTCCCGTTTAAAAAAAATGCGCATTCTTTAAACAAAATGTTGTTATGAAACATTTTATTGCAACTTTTGTTAGTTTTCCATAAACTGAATTTGCACATTTTCAATATTTTTTTTATGATTCAAACTTTACATATACGGTCTACTGAGCAGCCTTATCGTTTTTTAACTTCTAAAT
>NC_046662.1:99374460-99394045 GCF_010883055.1 Belonocnema kinseyi
AAACATGGAAATTTACAGATTTTGCTGTTTCTTTACTTTTTCAATAACTTCTAAAATATTTTTGTGTTATTTAACTTGAAGCTAATTATCGCACATAATTGTGTCCTATATAATGATTTTGTATGATGAATTTTCTATAATCCATGTAATTCTTTGCAAAGTTAAAATAATTCAGCTTAAAAGGATTTATGTACGCCCTTACCGATCGCAGTGTAGTGGCAGGAATTTGCTTTTCGTTCGAGTGGTTGACTAAATTCACACTCGATCGCGAGGCATTTGTTTCCCTGATATTGATGCTTCTTTCCGGCCTTATTACAATTTGGTGTATCGAGCATATTTTCAACCAGTATTCAGTTTTAACCAGTATCAAAAATTTTAAGATCTCTGAACTTTCATCCATACCACATTACTCTAACGCAAGCCTTAAGGCCCCATCACATTTTAGCGCGTATTAATTTTTGTCAGTGAGCTTTGCAAATTGTACAGAATGATCCTAATTTCTTTCGATATGTACTTTTCTCAGATGGAACTTAATTCTACAGCAACAGACAGCTCAATAGACATAACTGTTATTATTAATCGGACAAAAATTCTCACTAGTACTTACCAATGGATCATCAAAATCGATGGAGCGTTATGGTGTGGTGCGGAATAGTAAATGGCTATAATTGGTCCCTAATATTGTTATGGAAACTTTGACAGACACACTTACTTAGAGTTATTAAGGGGCCATTTACCTGGAATATTGGAGAACGTTGATTAGCAACAAGACAAAAAATGTGGCTTCAGCTAAATGGTGATCCGCCACATCTTGCACTCATCGTACGTGAGTTTTTGAACTATTTTTCAATGAGAGATGACTTGGATGAGGAGGTACATTCGAATGGCCCACCTGCTCACAAGATTAAACATCACCTGATTTCTTTTTATGAGGTTATATTAAAAATGTAGTTTTTGCTCAGCAACCCACAACCAGAGAATATCTGATTGAAAGGATTCGGGCAGCTTGCGCAGCTATCTCTCGAGGCACTTTGCTGAAAACTGTAGATGGTTTTGAAAGACATCTACGTATGTATTTTCAAGCCAGTGGAGAGCACTTCGAACAGTTACTCCGTGACTGATTGTAACACTGGTAGCAATGGTGAGAGGCAAGGGGACTCACGTTAATCAAGCGCCCGAAGCGTGAAAATAAAAGGGGACTCACGTTAATCACGCATTCGAAATGTGAAAGTCAAGGGGAACTCACGACAAGAAAGGACCCCAAAGCAAACAGAACTTACTACGTCCAAGCAGTTGTTTCTGGGTAATGTTTCGGGGGGTGGAAGGGTGTTGTGTTAACAATCCACAGTCTGAAGTCTAAAAAAAAATTCATCGGGGCACAGAGTTCAATCTAAGAAAAATCGTCTTGACCTTCAAGTGACCTTGAAAATTGACCTGAAGGCCATGATGGTCAAGATCATGTACACCTTAACATTTCATCGACTTTTGTGAAGCATCTTGAACGTTTGTCCACCCCAAAAAACCAAGGCAATTAAGAAAAAGGGCATTTGGTCGTTTCTCAGACATTTGACCTTAATTTTTTACATTTCCAAGGTCCCAAAAACCATTTTTCCACCGAAAATTTTTTACGTGAGATTTCTCCCTCTTTTTGAATCTGCAGTCAAAAATAGGGGTTTCTCATTTAAGAGAAGGGTCTTACCTCCAGTTGACCTTAAAAATTGACCTCAAGGTCAAAATTGATAGTACAGCCAAATGTTCCCCTCGGTCCTATTCAACATTTGTCCAGGCTATTTCTTCATAGATAAAGTATTTTAAAAGATATTTGGGATAATAGATTAAAATGTGTCACCGTGCATATATTTTTGTTGAAACTGTCTTTGTATATTTGAGATTCTTTGAAATAGTGTGAAATTTTTGCAAGAAAAAATGTAATTTTTAGATTTTTCATTATTTTGTATGCTTCCAAATATGAATTCTTAAATTTACAAGAAAATTCAAAAAGTTGTAATGATAATCTTGTAGGGCATTTATAAATCAAACTTTTTCTTCTCTTGACTTTTTTTCATATCGTCCGTTATTTGGCTTAAAACGTTCATTTTCGTGTGTTTTTCGGAATTTTGTAAATGTTTTAACTGTGATAATTTTTGGTTTTATGAAAAGTCATCAGGATAAGTTGTTCAACTATTTGTATACTATAAACATCCATACAGAAAATGTTTGAATTTTGAAAAAATTGGTCTTAAAAATATATAAAATGCGCTCACTTTTTGAATTTTCATCCAAAATGGCTGGCTAACGAACTTGACCTTTAGTTTAGGATACTAAAAGAGTGTACCAAAGGCCAATCTAATAGATTGATTTTTTCAAAGTCATCGTGCTCACATACAGACTCGCATACATGCATGCATGCATACATTCATACATACATACATACATACATACATACATACATACATACATACATACATACATACATACATACATACATGCATACATACATACATACATACATACATATAGACATACAGACAGACCGACAGACGGACTCATTCGTGAAAACATATTTTTCGGATTCAGGTGTTCTCAAAACGTGAAGATACCTTCTCTGACGTAAAAGTAAAAAAAAAAACAAGAAAAATTTGTATGCTCTACTTTCGGTAAAAAAATGTAATCTATTTATTTTTTTTAGCTTGTGTAGTGTATCGAAAAATTTAATTTTTGCATTTTCAATGCTTTTTATAAATAAAACAAAATCACGTGTCCTATAAAAAAGTGATTATTAACAAATTTTTAGATATTTTTTAGGTGCACAATGTTTGTCTAATCATTTTTCCCCATCTTGCATGGTTTGACCGCAACTTTTCATTTTTGATTATTTTTTGTGGGGTCAAAATTTGAATTTTCAATTTTTGGGAAAAATTCAAAAAGTTGTTATGATAATCTTGTAGGGATATCGAAAATTAACGTTTTTCTTTTCAAGTACTATGAACAAGTGTACAAAGCAGTTTTAAATCATGAAAAATGTGGTCCAAAAAATTTTCAAAATGCGCTCACTTTTAGAATTTTTCTCCAAAATGGATGACTAAAGAATTTGGCATTTGGCTTCGGAAACTAAAAGAGTGTGTACCAAAGGACAATCTAATAGGTTAGTTTCTTTCAAAAGTTATCGTGCTCACAGACAGACATACAGACACATTCGTAAAAACTTGTTTTTTTTTTATTCAGGGGGTCTCAAGAGCTGTGATAAAAATGTGCCCACGCAGCGGACAGATTTTTTTTCCTGTTAATGATGTTTTTCATGATTAAAGCCAAAACTACGCATTCTATTAAAAAGTGGTTAAAAAAAAGTTGCAGAACTTTTTGTAATGCACAATTTTTGTCAACTCATCTTTTACCGCATTTTGCATAGTTTGGACGAAAAGGTTTAAAATTTTCATTTTCGTGTGTTTTTGGGAATTTCGTAAATGCTATGACTCTGGTAATTTTTGATTTTATGAAAAAAGTTATTGGGATAAATTGTTTGACTTTTTGAATAATATGAATAGCCCATAATAGAATTTTTGAATCTTGCAAAAAGTTGTCTCGAAAATATTCAAAATATGCCCACTTTTTGAATTTTTATCAAAAATGGCTGGCTAATGAACTTGACCTTTAGTTAAGGACACTAAACGAGTGTACCAAAGGCCAATCTAGTAGATTAATTTTTTCAAAAGTTATTGTTGAAACAAACATACATACAGACATACAGACAACAGACAGGCAGACGGACATACATACCGGCAGACACATTCGTAAAAACCTGATTTTTGAATTCAGGGGGTTTTACAACGAGGACATTTAACAAAAACTGGGAGGATCAAAGTTTACACAAGTCTAATACCTTCTCTGATGAGAATGTAAAAAGTTTTATCAGAAAAAATTATTCCATTTCGTGCACTTAGATTTGGAATATGATAATCTGAAAGTGACACTAATCTAAACTTCGAACAGACTCGGCTCCGTACTGTGATACAAAAGGCGATTTTCAGGTTAAATATACAATAAAAATGTTCTCCTGAAATATTGAGTCTCTGGTTACGAGTAATAAAAGCTTTGATCTGAAAAAGTTAGCCAATCCCTAGTAAATCGTCCAAGAATGTTGAGGCTAGAATTTTGGAGGGTTTGGAAATAGGATTTTTGGTAGCGATTAAAGTTCAAATTTAACATATTTTACAAACATAAACAGTTGCTCTCGAAATTATTCTGTTTCGAATAAATCAAGATTGTATGGCTTGATATCGCAGTATGAGATTTTGAGTAAATCCTAAAAGGACAGCGTTTATTTGGTTTTTTAAATAATCTTTCAGGCAATCAACCCATTTTTACAAAAATGTTAGCTAGGGGAACACGGGACAAAACGGGAAGATTTTGCTTTAAGATTTTTTTTCGCATACTAAAATACTTTTTTCAGCTTTCAACATTATAGGGGCCTCAAGCAACTAATAATGTACTGAAAACATATTTTTTTGCATTGAAGAAATACCCTGTTCTACTTTTTTGTATTGATTTTTGAATGAAAGTTTTTCGTCCCGTTTTACTCAGAATTAAATTAAATTTGTAGTATAGTTACAAGAACTTGCCGTAACAACTTTAATTTTCGTTTTTTCTCTCAAAATGACCAGATTCACGCATAAAAAATACGCAGATATAAATTTCGTCTCCGTCCTGTCTGTCGAAACATGCGCAAGTCTCACGAGCCCAATTGTCGCACAAACTGCATTGGACCTATTATTCGATAAAAAGACCATGACATGAAAAACAACAGCGACCTTCGATTCCTGCATTCGGCTAAAGTTTAAAGAAATGTGCGCTTTGTCACATCGCACGCTGTCCCGCTTTTCCCATGCCCATTATGCCCCCAAAGTACTTTTTCCAATATGCCTCCCGAAAAGCGATATAATACTCAAAATCGAAACTGTCTCTATGCAAAGCACTGGCTATTAATTATACAACGGAATGTCGCTGAAGCGATTTTAATTAAACAAGCCTTTGTATTACTTGCGCATAGTTGAAAATCAGTCAAAATTATAACTAGACACTCTCTAAATCTGAATCAGTGAAATTTCACTGATTGCCGGTGAAATTTCACTGATTCAAATAGCTAGAAATAGGTCACTGACAATCAGTGAAAGGTTACTTATTGATTCAGAAAAGTAACGACTTTTGAGGGTTGGAAGCACTGCACCATGTCAATTTAGCAATCATAATAAAATAATATTTTAGTACGTTCAATCAAAGAATCACAGTAAAAACTTAAAACCGATAAATAAGATCAAATATTTAAAAAGGGGAAAAGTTGCTATGCTTTTAAATGACATATTCTTCTTGCTACTTAAGTATAAGAGTAACATCAACGCTTAACTTAACAATTTAGAGGTTATACTTCACATGATTTACCCTGGTATTACTGAACTAATTATTGAATAAGTCCAAAATCACTGATTAGTCAGTGAAATGTCTAAATACCATTTCAATCAGTGAATTTTTCACTGATTCATATTTAGTGAGCACGAAAACGGCTTATGCTCCTCATAACTTGGAAAATAATAACATTAAAAAAAATTCTCATGTGAAATATTGAGAACGATTCAAAACGAAGTTCCTACAATTTCAAGTAGATCGCGCCACACCAAAGAGGAGATATAACCATTGTCCCGTTCCTATCTATAAAATAGTTCTGTTCGACCATTCTTCGCTTTATCATCTACATTGGAAGCTTATTGTATGCAGTTTTGGGACTGAAAGTGAAATATAGTTCAGGGAGTTGAAACTGTTTTGTCTCTCTCCTGTTTCTCTCTCTGTTTTATCACGCCTGAGTGAATTTTCACTAATCCCCTGCAGCACAGCTCATCCATGTCCGCAAAGTCATCCATTCAAAGTGCGGAAAAATCATTCAATAAAAGTAGCTACAACTCCTAATACAAAGAAATAGCCCATTTTTTACACGCTAGAAATTTTTTAAAGAAAATACTCTTTGCAGTATCATTGAAATCTCGCAGCTTACTGCTTACAATTTACAGCCCTTCAACGGAAATTTAATTTTTCAAACCATGTTGATAATTTGGTTTGTAGAAACTGATCATCGACTAAAATCTTAAAAAACGTTTCAGTTTTCAAGGAAACGATTTTTTCAACCCCCTTTTCAATGATTCTACACATTCTGTCAACATATCCATTCTACTTCGCGATTCAAAGCATCGACCATTCTATATTTCGATTTGATTGTCAAATTGAAATACAAAAGCCAATTTCATATACTACTACGGAAAATTCTACGTAAGTGATATTATCGCTTAGGTTGCATTTTTTCTTTTCCAACCCTGTTTAGAAGTGAATGCCTTTCTGTATTTACAACTTTTGATGACAAGTATTTGATATAATCATTAACTTAAGAAATTAATCAAGGAAGATTGTGTGTCGGTTTAAATTATTATTCAAATCTTTAAAGGCAAGAAGGTTGAAAAGTTCCGAATTAAAATCCATACTATTAAAAAAATGACTTGGACCATGGTATACTTAAATATAAGGACCTGGCAAAGGAACAATTTTTTGTATATAAAATGTTTCCAAGAAAAATGATTTATTCACAATTTTTCAAAATACAAAACAGCGTGGAAAATTGACGCAAACGCTTGTAAACCAGAAATAAAAAGAATGAATTTTTAATTATTTAACATCATACGTAGCACACAAAAGCAGTTTCAAGAATCTTTGACGACTAACAAATTCACCAGCTATTTACATAGTGCTGGGTACGCGGGGGCATTTAAGTATCCATGTTGTCCGTAACCTGCAGAACAAAATTATAATTTTAATATTATAAAGCTATTGCCAGCAAAAATAAACAAAAGATTAAATAAGATAAAACAAATACCTGAACATGTAAAATCTTTAATTTTAGAAACAGGTTCATGAAATAAAAAAAAAATCAACTGTAAAATAAAGTACCTCCATAACCATTCAGTCTATGGTAACCACCGTAGCCTCCGTATCCTAATCCCAAAACTCCTCTCTTCTCAACTTTCTTTTCTGACAAGTCTTCGTCTTCAGCGTAAATCGGCGATGCTGCCAAGGCAAGAATGGTAAGAAGCAACTGAAATATATCATTCGATTTTTTTATATTACTTGAAATTTTTCTTTTAATCACAGT
This sequence comes from Belonocnema kinseyi, assembly GCF_010883055.1. Classification (NCBI taxonomy): domain Eukaryota; kingdom Metazoa; phylum Arthropoda; class Insecta; order Hymenoptera; family Cynipidae; genus Belonocnema; species Belonocnema kinseyi. The sequence goes on from NC_046662.1 coordinate 99,381,650, forward strand.
GAAACAGATTTTCAAATTGTTTAACGTGAATCCTGAACAGGTTCTGGTTTTTTGTTCATATGAATAATTTTGAGTATCTTTTATGGAGTTTAAGTTCATTATGGGGACAGGTGGGACACGCTGGGGAAGGTGGGTTCTAATGTGGTACCCTCTATATATGTTTGACTTTTACTTCTTTTATCTTCTTTTAATTATAGCATTTAAAGCAAAATAGACGTCTGGTGTATTGTTTTGTAAATTAATATTCAGTATGGTCTAGTTTGTGGTTTATAGAATTTGAAGATATTTACAAATGATTTTCTTCGAGGTTCTGTAACTTCGATTCTGTGAAAGGGACCTTATTACTAAAATAATTAGACTACGTTAAAAGCAGTGGATGAGGAAACGTGTCTAGCTCATTTATGTTTGCACTACCACCATGTTTTTGAAAGTGTGCATTTGGATTTCGATTTTGTGCGAGGCTCATGGGTGCACCAGAATGGGGATTTTTAGGCCCTTCTTGGCTAAAAAATTCTAGCGATTTAATTTTGTTTAAAAAACTGACTTAAAATAACCTCATCTTTTTTTGGTGCAGTGGTTAAACAGCCAAAAAATTTAAACTCAGTGAAATAGATTGTATATAATTTTTATTAGTTTCATATATTCTTTAGTATAAAATCAATAAAAAACTGCAAGCTTTTCTATGAGTTGTATTTTCTTTAAAAATGCCCAAATTCAAAGCTGTGTTTATGCGGAATAGCGATAAAAATAAAAAGTATATTTTACGGAATTGTTGTTCTATTATCAGTGATGCTAAGTAGGAAAACCAGTGTACTTCCACGGCCTACCGAACCCTGCCTTGAGGACGCTTGACGCCTTCTTATGGGACTAATTTTTTTAGTACTCACAATACTCTGCATGGTGACAGTAGTGATGAACATGTAGCTGCAGGAGAACTGATGCAGAAAGTAGTAGATACACCCCCTTTAATACCGGCGAAGCCTTTACCTACGATATTGCATCGTTGCATGGACGTACTTTATGGATCAGGATCTGTGTCACATACTCACACATGCATTATTGCACGTGAAATCATACACAGGGAATCAAACGTGAACAACTGTCGTGTGAGATGCACACTTGGTGCAAATATTTTGCACGCCTTTTTAATACCCTTTTTGTCTCAGATATTCTGGGTAATGAAATTTCTATATCACAAAATTGTTTAATTATACTTTAAAATTTACTGCCGTGAAGATAAAAATTCTATTAGAGCTTTAGGGCTATAATACTGCAAATTTTATTTGCAAATAACAAGTAATAAGTTCCGCAAGTTTCATAACGAAAGTTTAATTTTCATTAAGTCTCCATAAAGAAAAAGTGTCTTTATGTCTTCTTCAAACGAAAAATGAAAATTAAGTGATTTCTAAAAGCGTTAATACGCTGTTATTGAATTCAACCGCTAAATTATAGTTTTCTATGAAAAAGTCAGAAAATTTATAACCGTTAAATGCAAGTTCAGTTTTTCTTAGTTTTTCATGACTTTTCTGACAGAAAATTACAAACTTCCACGAAGATTAATAAATAACTACAATTATCTATAATAATTATGAATAAATATGTCTAACCAGCATTTTGATAACCCAAACAAGTCGCAAAAACAATCAGATACTTAACATAACACAATTTGTTGTTTCAAGTTTAAACTAGTACATCAATTGAATAATCAATGGTGTAATATACTGATATTCCTTTTCTCCTATCAGATAGATTTTGTAAAATTGATCAATAACCTTACAATTGAATAAAAATATTTCGTCAGTTCTCGAACTAAGGACCCTGCAATCCCTAAGTCCCAGCCCTAAAATAAGATTTTTTAAATTGTTTGAATATTGAAATGCTTGGATTCTCTTTTTATTTGTAGACTTTTACTCGGGAGAATCCGGTTATACATCATTGCCATGGACTATGTCAAGTGACTGATGAGATTAGGATGTTATAAGTCAATCCAATACAATGCTTCAAACCTCCTGCGCTGATGTTGTAGGTATATAATTACGAGTGGCCGTGAGCGTTGGAGTTGACAACAGTCACCTCTGCATTATATTTTAATTGGTTTATATTTTACTTTACTTCATCCTTTAACTCGCTCTACCTGTGGATCTTGATTGTATAGGTTGACTGCAAATTTCGGTTAAGTGGACAGAAAATGTCGATTATGTAGACTCTCTCATCTTTTTTTTCTCGCATCACGATGCCAGGTCGATTGGTCCGTATGTAATAATCCATTTGCATAGTAACATCCCAATATTAGATGTAATCTTCGCTTTCTAAAACGGGCATTGAAATGTATTTCTAGAAAGGCATCCATTCTTTTAAGAGCCCTAGGTTTAGGGCAAGTTGTTGATGTATAATGCCCGCTACATCATTATGTCTGTGCGTATATTCTCTTTGAGCCATCACGCGACAGCTATCAATAATGTGCACCATGGATTTGTTGGTATGTCCACATAATCAGCACCTGTCAGATACCTTTTGATGTAACACCTGTTTGCAATAATTCCTGGTGCTGACAACCGTTTCCTGTATCGCAATGACGAATCCTTCCGTTTCTGGATACATAACACCCTTTCTTACACAAATATTGGATGCCTCACTATCCACTTCATGTTGATCTAACGTATTGGGTGCTCGCCGTGGATAGCTTTCTGCCGCCATTGTATTTCTAATATCTCTATGGTTACTACCCTGATATTCAAGTCTCCATGTGAGGACAAATTTAAGGGCGCGTAGTGAAGATCCGCTTTACAAATGTTTCTGTAAAGCTCAACATTTCGTTTGCTGTAAAAATAGTCTCGCAACTATATAACTTGTGACTCACACAGTTTTTTGATATCTGCAATGCCCCTGCCCCCTATATATCGTGGTAAATCTACCCTTTCAAACGCTGAATTTTGGTAATGCATTCGTTTCTTTGTCATTTCTATGCGGACGATTCTGTTTAACTTTTCAAGGTCGGTGTTAGACCATTTAATGAGCCTGAAGGAGTACGTGAGTAATTGCACTGTTTTGCATTTTTCTAGTCCGAATTCCATGTAGCTATCATTGAAAAACTGCTTTGCGACATCGATCACCTGGAGCAGTTTCCGGGCTGAACTAGCGTACAGCTTTAAGTCATCCATGTAAAGAAAATGGGCCACTAGATGACAATCCTCATTCTCATGAATTCTGAACCAATGATATATGCTGATTAATGTTTTTCTCAATGGGTTCAGCGCTAAACAGAACCATACTGCACTGAAGGAGTCTCCTTGAAATATACCTGTCGTAAAACGTATTGATCTAGTTATCCTCGTTTGTCCATGATCAAAATGCTCGATTTTTGTAGCCCGGAGCCTAATAGCATGACTTAGAAAGTAAATAATGCGTGGGCAGATTTTGTAAAGTTTTAATCCTTCAAGCAAATAGTCATGCGGCACGGAAGGAAACGCTTGTTTGTAATCAAAGTATGCCGTATGTAAGTTCCTTTCATGCTTGCGAGTTTGAGTCATGGCAACAGCGTCTATAGTGACTAGATATTTACAGTCTCGCAAGTTTCTACAACATCCTTTTTGTTCTTCGGTAAGGATGTCATTCTCGTCGCAATAAGAATATACCTTATCTGCAATGATAGCTGTAAGACATTCATAAATTGTTGGAAGACAGGCCATAAGGCGACATTCATATGGATTTTGAGCTTCTGGTTTCTTGGGTAACATATACAGTGGTGCGCAAAAGTTTTGGGCCACATTGTTTTTCTGATCTATTCCTTCAAAGGCGAACTCGAGTAAATATCCATTCATGCGGGAATTATGTATACTATTTGTACCAAACATTAAGGTAGGTAACAAGTTTTGAAAAAAAATTCCATTGTTTTTTTTCGATTATATTCCATATTGACGTGTGCAAAAGTATTGATCACTATGTTCAGATATCTCTAGAAGCGATGCTATGGTAACAGCTTCGATTCCTCGCGTTTGTCAATTGTTTAACCTATCAGATCAAGTCATTCTGAAGTCAAAATGCCGAGACATACGACCCATGAGATTCGGGAAGCTGTGTTAAATCTTTCTGAACAAGGGAAGACTTCTCGTGAAATTGCTGCCTGATTGAAAATTGGTAAGAGTATTGTAAATAGATTAATTGAGAAATTCAGTACTACCCAGAGTCTACTGGACCTCCCACGATCTGGTAGACCACGGAAAACGACAATTCGTGTTGACAAGATTATCAAATGCAAATCAACAATTGATGTCAAGAAGACATCATCTGAAATTGTCAATGAACTCCGCGATGAAAACCTTGCCAACGTGAGTAGGAGCACTGTGGCTCGTCGTTTGAACGATATGGGACTGTTCGGACGCGTTGCTGTTAAGAAACCCTTGATCAGCAAGAAGAATCAGAAGGCCCGATTGGATTTTGCGAAGAAATACCAACACTGGACTCCGGAGCAGTGGGCTAAAGTACTTTTTTCTGAAGAATCGAAGTTCAATCTATTCGGAAATGATGGTAAGAGGTATGTTCGACGTCCGAAAAATACCAGATACAATTCTCGGTATCAAATCCCAACAGTCAAACACGGAGGTGGACCAGTCATGGTTTGGGACGCTATGTCTTCGCAAGAAGTAGGTCCACTGCACAAGATTGAAGGCATCATGAACAAAGTTATGTATCGAGATATTATGGAAAAAAAGGTTACCATATTCTAGAAGAAAAATGCGCGAAAATTGGATTTTCCAGCAAAATAACGATCCGAAACATAAGTCGAAGCTGGTTCAGGAATTTTTGAAGGGGCGAAAAGTGAAGCTTCTGGATCATTCAGCTCAATCTTCAGACCTAAATCCGATTGATAATTTGTGGGACACACTCGGAAGACATGTTGGAACGAAGAAACATTCGAACAAGGATGACTTATGGCGAACTCTTCAGGAAGAATGGGAAAAAATACCGAAAGACTACATTAAACGCTTAGTTGATTCAATGCCTCGACGATGTGCTGCTGTAATTACTGCTAAAGGTATGGCTATAAGGTATCAGTCAATAAGCAATGGAATAATAGCTTTCTTGTTGATTTTATGAACGTTAACTATTTTATGAACCTACGGGATAAGTGTAGTCCAATATTTTTGAACACTGTCGTTATAAACAATGTGAATGGAATTTTCAACAAACTTCATTAAAAATACGTAAATTTTGTAGTTTCGCAGTTCAATAAAATACTGAAATTTTGTATATATTCAATTTTTCTCAACTGCTTTTATTCACCAGATATAGTCAAAAATGTGTTTGGCCCAAAACTTTTGCGCATCACTGTACATGCACCCTAAAGCATAAAGCCTGGCATCAGATATGTTTGTTCGATGCTCTTCTGAAAACACGTTGCCAATGCATGATGCACACGTGTCAGGTACTTGTACCAGAAATGTTGCCACATGTCCAGACCTGGAGCTTTTCAGTTACATGCCCTTTTCAAGACTGTTGAAACATCTAGAGCTGTGATCTTTTTCAGCTATATTTAGGGGCTATTTTTTGCGCTTGCTTCCCCCAGTTTTAACGTCGCAGTGTCCTATGCTGTCGGCTTCAATCAAGTCTTTGTTGTCCATATCTTCCAAGGGGTATTTATCAATAGGAAACTGCCGTTCCACTTCCATTTTGATAGCAGCCATTTCAACAGCCGAAAGCCATCTGTTTAAATATATTGAGCGTTTTTGATATGCCAGATTCTGCTCGTTTATTTTGGTTGCTATCTCTGGGTATTTAAGTAAGAAGAGTCTATGATGTTCTCGCCTGACACTTTACCCACATTTTTCTGCCAAAAAATAAAGGCGCATCACATCTCTGTTCATATGGTACTTTCATTTTTGTCGCTTTTTTGGTTGCTGAACCTCTGCTTCTGCCTCTGGTTGTATAAGGCCATCCACCTCTGGAGGACGTAGTGGTGTTGGATTATCAACAGGTTGAGGAAGAACGTCAGTTTCCCCTGCTTGACTGTATCACGCAGCTTCATCTCACGGATGTTCATTTCCCTCCATTTTCCACACCAAATCAACCTGTTGTTTAATCTCCATTACTCGATCTTCTGTGATGTGTAGATTAGTCCTGATGTGTTTCACCTTAGCGATAAGATCTCTAATGCGACTTTCTGTATATTAGGATAATTTTTAGCAAATTTCGTTCTTGAATTGTATCCTTTTTCCATTTTCATTTCAGACTTCGCACTTTCGTAATAGAGACGCACTAATTCCTCTCTCATTGTGGTATCCCACTTGATGCTCTCCCACCGTATTTCTGTCGAGGTGGTTGGCTGCAAATAGCTAACGCTAGCCAAAGCATCCTCAGCAGGCACAGATGATGTTTCACTGCTTACTGTTTGGCGCAGATGTTCTTGCTGGCTAGCTGTTTGATTAGTGAGATTTGTCTGACCATCTCGCAGCTCACTATCGCCACCGTCCCGCATTCTGTGGCCCCCAGGTTTTACTCTAAGGTCGCACCGACGATTATCGGAAAGCGAAAAGCGTTTCAATATTTCTTATATAATCTTTATTATTATTTGGGTTTTGTTGTTCTTCTTGGTCTCTCTCCTCTTCGTTATCAACCTATCTGGCATGGGAAATCCTGTCAGTAGCAGTGCTACCGCTAACATAGCCGTCAAAGTCATGGCTGATCAATTTCTCCAGCGATCACCCTAAGTGAAGAGACTTACAAAGTCATCATGTGAAGCTCTCCAATCGGGCCCATTAGTATCCAAGGTCTTTTATTTCAGGGATCATTCACTGTACTGACACTCTTTTTATAAAATACTTGTCGCGAGATTTTTCTGTCCAGACATGCCTCTTCAACTTCTGTCACGTTCATGCACGTTTTACCGTATATCATGCGCAGTAATTTTATGATTACCCTCGTTTATATGCCTATCTAACTCTCCATATATCTTTCTTTAACTGATGAATAGTTTACTAAGCTATATGTACATATCAACTTGTTCTATTCTTTCGTTATTTAGGACATTTTTGCATATTGTTTTTTTCACCTATTCCCGCAAACACCATTATTTTTGTTTTATATAGGTTAATTTTGAGGCTCATATTTTTATGCTTATATCTAGTTTGTTAAACATTCTTTTTAAGTCCTCAATTGATTCTGCCACAACAAATTTATCACCTGCGAAAGTTGATCCACGTACTCTCACTGTTTCGAGATTATTACCTTCTTCGTCGACTCAGGCCACGAGACACTTGTCCACGAGAATAATAAATAACCATTACGACTTATCGGATCCTTTTCCAGCACCTGCTTTTCCTGCACTGCTTTTCTAGATCAAAAAATGCACAGAAAACTTTTTTCCTACTTTCAAACTTTTTTCTGTGATCTGTCTTAGCTAAATATTTGATCCGTATATGATCTTCCATAAATAACCTTTGAACTTCCACATATATTCTTCCGTTATTTTCATCACCCTACGAATAAGTATTTTTGAATATAATTTACTAACGGTACTTTATAAGCTGATACCTTTATAATGATTGCAGTTGCTTATATCTCCCTTCCCTTTTTACATTTTCCCGATAATCGCTTTTTTCCATTTATCCATAACTTTTCCATCTCGACACAAAAATTTATCAATTCAAAAAACCTGTGAGGTATGTACTTGTCTAGGGCCGGTTTTAGGGGTGTGCGAGCTGCGCGGTTGCATAGAGTGCCGTCACTTTGGGGGGGGGGGGGGGGGGGGGGGGGGGGCTTGGGATCTTGCTCGGCCTGCCTTTTCATGTGCCTGAAACGGTGACAACTTTGTACCTGTTTTTCCGATTCTACGTCCCATGATAGTCAAAAGATTCTTCTCTAAACGGTTCCAAGATCTGTGCTCCTCCTCTAACTCTAATCCCTAACCCGTTTCCTGGCGGACCGAAGGAACCGAATGGAGCCTCTACAAAGTACCCGTAAAGACCCCATTCGGTTCCTTGTTAAAATACTAAATAAAAAACAGAACAAATTAACTTTTAAAATGTTGAAATTCGGATTCTACCTGAAAATTCCCTATATAAGGTCACGGAATAATCGCAATAGTTTTTTTGCAACAATAAAAAGTTAAAAAAATATAAGACGTATAACGCTCGTTGACTGCTACACTTCAAATGCATCGCCTGTAAGTAGCAGTCAACAGGCGTTATACGTCTTTCTTTTTTAAAACTTTTTACCGTTTGAGAAAAAACTATTGCAATTATTCCGTGACCTTCTATAGGAAATTTTAACGTAGAATCCGAATTTCAACAATTCAAAAGTTGATTTTTCTGTTCTTTCGAGTTTTTTAAAAAGGAACCGAATGGGGATCAAATGGGGTCTTTATGGGTACTTTGTAGAGGCTCCATTCGGTTCCTTCGGTCCGCCAGGGTTATTTAGATTGACATATTTTGACGCCCTAGCCAAAGTTGAATGGCATAATAAATAATATCTATAAGGGCAAGACCCTGGCGAACCGAATAAACGGAAAGGATACGCTACATGGTACCATTATAGTATCCACATAGTATCCCTTCTGTATCATGCAAAAAAAAATAAAATAAAAAAACACTAGCAACATTTAACTTGTTTCAATTCGGATTCAACGTTGAATTGGCCATTAGAATATCACGGAGTCATTTCAATAGTTTTTTCTTTCCAGCGTAAAATTTTTTTAAAAGTCATAACTTCTGCTGAAGGCGACTTAAAGTCCATCTACAGTCGTTTTAGTAGTATGTTACTACAGAAAGAAGATGCACTTGAAGTCGCGTTCACCCTATGTCAATGGCAAGTATTGTATTTAACGTAAAATCCGAATTTCATAAAGTAAAGGCTCGTCTTACTGTCTTTTGTAAGTTTTTGTTGCATGATACAGAAGGGATGTTATGTGGATACTATGAGGGTACGCGTAGCATTTCCGTTTTTTCGGTGCGCCAAGGGACTCATTTAGGATTGCATATTGTCTCGAGAAATCTAATTCTATTGAGTCCAAAGCCAACTAGTCTGAATCTTTATTCTATGTTCACTTCAACTATAATTTAACTTAAGCAGATTATTTAAAATATTACGTACTTTTGGCCAAATAACACAAAAACTCAAATTTGTCTTAAACATTATGCACCTTTGAGAAAATATGTCCTTTGCTCATCACTTTCGCACCTCCAAAATAATCAGTTGTTTATAATATTTTGCCTACAACACTTCAACCGAATGTTAAATAAGTTATGTAGATAAAAAATATTTGCGAACGAGATAAAATGTCGCAAAAATCGAAAAAACTATCCCGTGCACAATATCGAAGAAAAACTTCTGGCTGATAAAGAAACAGAAAAAAGTGCAAATGCGTTCAAAAGATTCTTGTTACGATCCGGTAAGTAATTATTATTATTTTGTACTATTATTAACATTTTATATACTTTATAGTAATGAAAATTACATGTTTCCTTTGAAATCTGTCTTTCGGAAGTTTGGAAAAGTTGTGTTCTCTTCTCAGGATCACCTGTGATTTTTCAAATTCTTTGGATATCACCTTTAGCCAGTGTACACTTTTTGACGAATTAAAAAAATACCCCTTCTAATAATGCTAACTTTATAATTGTAGATCTTTTTGAAGTGACTAATTTTATGGAAATATGTGTAAAATATTTCAAGTAGGTTTTCCATCAATCAGATTGACAGAAATTTAATTGAATACATGACAATGAAAACTAGGTAAGGATCAAAAATTAAATTTTGCAGAATGAACCAGAAAAATGTCCTTACCCAGTTTCCCATCTCATAACAATTTTAAAACTACGTATCGTTGTTTAAGTTCATGAAAATATAGGGAGGACTTTTTAAGGCTTGTTAAGCATCTGTTCTTTAATATCCCAACTTATACACAAAATATTCGCACTGGAATTAAAAAATGTATTTTAATATTAATTTTATTCATCAAAGTTATATGTTACATATTATTTATCAAAGGAAATAAGACAAGTATCATATTGATTTCCCGAAAAAATAGTTTTGCAATTTTATAAGGATTTGAGTTTTAGGAATCAAAAACGCGAATTACCAAAAAATATTCCAAATTTTTGTTAAGATCACTATGCTAGATGACAGGCTGAGCTCTCTCGCGATCTTGTCCATTGAAAACAGTCTGTTAGAATGATTAGATTTTTCTGATCGTATTGAAGGTTTTGTAATAATTAAGGCTTGATAAGTACTTTTTTCTTAATGCTGAATGTGCGAAGACTAAAATCGTCATAATAAATGATGACATTAAATTGCGTATCTCTAACATGTATATATTCTGTAAATATGTATATTAAAAAATGGAAACCTGTATTTTGGAAACTCATCACAAAAGTGCATTTATTTGATATATTTATAAAAAAATGATTCATAATAATTGTTATTCAAAATTAATTAAAAATATGTTGCGTCTAAGTCCTTAAAACCGGCCCTGTAACTCGCCACCGTATTTAGGCATTTCAGCGTTAATACTTTCCACACCAGCAGCCGTACCAGTTCTTAAGTTCGACGTTATGGTGCCCTCTAGCTTCATCTTTCAATAATTCCCTAAAAGAGTCTTTCAAAATATCTAGTATCCAATCTGTATCATATACCATTTTACGCTTACAATTTATCATGTTGACAAACTCTGTACTTTTACTTCCCTTCATATAGACCATTGTCAATTTGTAAAACAGTTTCTTGCTTCCTTCGATGTCGTTTTGCATTTACTCTTGTTCTTCTTTTCTAATTCTGTCATAAATATTCTTGACTAGTAGTTCAACTACTCTCTTTTAGTGTCTGTAATCATTTTCAAGTCTATTTCCCTCCTAATCGCTAATTCCTGTAATGTTCAACTTTTATTCATGTGCTTTTTTCTTTTCTTTGACGGCTGCCTGAATTTCATCATTCACCCATACATCACCAGACATTCCTCCTACAACCGCAGTACCATACACTTCAGTCGCACTCCTAACAATGACATCGTCGACCATAGCTGATGCCCCCTCTATATTTTTAGCGCCTGAAAATCTATACACACTTCCGGTTTCTGTAAATTCTAAATCTTGATTTGCGTTTCTTTTGTTTTTTTGCTTCTCTTTTTCCTTCATCTCTGACCCTCGTATCTTTTACTACCTCTTTTAGTCTTTCATCTGCAATAACGAATTCAATTATACTGTGGCTATCTCCTTTACACCCGCATGTGTACATGTGGATCATTTTATGCCTAAACCGAGTATTTTTAATGAATAAGCCTTTTTTAAAGCATAAGCTAACGAATCTCTTTCTATTATCATTTGTTTATGGATCCCAAAAATTACTTAGCACCCTACGTTTACCTCGTCGTTTGACGCCAACCTCTCGATTCATATCTTCTAGTAGAATGATCCTTCCACCATGATTGCAAGCCCTTATGGTATCTTGTAAGCAGGCTTGTCCAGATAAGGAAAATTTACTCAATTGCCACATATTCGAGTTTCACAGCAAGTTCCTCTTCTTAGGTCCAAAGGCTTGGCGGTAGTCGCTTTTGTGAAGTTGAACGTGTAGAAGCCGGTGGTGATTTCAAAATCCCATCTGGTAAATGAACAATTTCAACGAAACTTTCCCTATCTGGGCAGCCTTGATATAAGGCATCGCAGAAGGTGTCCTTTACATTTCTTGGAACCCTATCACATATATCCAGTCTCCATTTATCGCATGCAACTTGACCTTTACCTTTACCGGGTGCATGCCTTTTTTTTCAATCAAAGTTTCAGTCCATTCCAAGGCTATTGTATTGTTTATATAATTCTTTGTTTAAACTGTACGCCTAACTACCTACCACCTTTATGTGAGAAATTTCTCTTGCGAGCTGAAGACATATCCAAATTAAGTAGTTAGTCTTCGCAGCATGGAGAGTCTAGTTATAAAGACAGTCCCCCCAAAACTTCGGTTAATGAAGGAGGAGTTTGGGGACAAGACTGAGGCCGAGAGAGTCATAGGTGGTTGATGTTTTATACTGAAGTCACCAGTTTTCAGCAGAGCATTATTTTTCCTGAATATAAAAAAGGGACTTCTTCTTAGCGTTAAGAGTTTTAGCTACTTACAGAAAAAAAACTTAGTGTAATCTTAACCCAGATTTCGGCGTATACATTACCTGAAAGAAAAAATAGCCGATGTGGATAATATTTAGCCTGATATTTCAAGTATTTTTCTGTGTTTATCTAGTTATTAGGGTAATTGAAGTGTTGCAGTACAGAACTAGATGAATAACATTTTGTTCATTTTTAGTATAGTAATAAAACGATTTGTAATTTAAAATCAGATAAGTAACTCTCTGCATTTGTCTCCCATATCCTTTTTCAATTTTTAATTTAATTGTCTAACCGCTAACTTATTTTTAAC
>NC_046662.1:99394145-99398003 GCF_010883055.1 Belonocnema kinseyi
GATAAGGACGATTAGTTTAACAGAATATTCCCAGTACAATCGTTGCAACTCCCTTATAAGGTCTCGATACCTCTCTTTCTTTTCATTCTCCTTGGTTCTGACGTTTTTGTCAGCTAGTGCCGAAAATTCGATAACGAACATGGTTCGCTTCTCGAAGTCAAGAAGAACCATGTAAGGCCTCGAGTGTGCAACAGAAACAAATGTCGAGAATATAAAGATCCAGTATATGCGGCACTTCCGATTCTCGACAATTGACTCGATTTCCCTAGGAGCATTTAGAGGAGCGATATTAAGGTTAATGCCGTAAGAGTGACAGAGATGGTAATAAAGCACTCTTAGTGCCGTATTGTGCCTTTGAATGTAGGTCGTTCCCGCGTGAGTTGGACAACTAGATAGTATGTGAGCTAAATGCTCGGGGTGTGCATGGCACGCCCTGCAGCTATCATCAAGAATGTCTTGGCTCAAATGTGGCGACGGTATGTTAAGGTGGAAATGACACCGTCTTGGCATGCAAAAATGAAATCCTCCGTACCAGACTTCAAGCCGGGCGATTTAAGGGAAGCAAACGTTAACTCACAAGACATTGACTGATCCTTCCCATTTCTGTGGAAGATACCGTGCATCCTCTTATCGAGGAGCTGTTCACGAAAGTTTTTCTCTTGTGCTTTTTTAATCCGGGATTTCAGAAGTGAGTACTCGAGATAGATAAGATTTGATGCATTTTGCTCACCCTTAATACTGAAGTCAAGTCCGAGTGTTTCAGCAGCCTCCTTCGCTGCTTTGTACAGAAACGCTCCTTTGCCCACTTCTTCGTGCTTCCTGACCATTTAAGGAAGAGGGTCTCTTCCATTTGCAACTCTATGTGCTGTACCCAGAATAATCCTGTTGTGAAGACATTCAAGACTCAATATTCCACGACCACCTTGACGGCGTAAAATGTAAAGTCGCGGAATGGAAGACTTAAGATGCATGCTTTTGTTAATGTGCATAACCTTTCTTGTCCCGATATCACGGGATCTGAGCTCGTTCTTCGTCCATGGAACTACTCCAAATGAATAGAGTAATACTGGGACGGCCAGCATGTTCGTTGCAGATACTTTGTTCCTCACCGACAGTTCGGAAGACCAAATCTGCCGGATGAGATGTTTGTATCTGCTTCGGAGAGTATCCTTTATAGATGTCACATCCTGAATGCGGCTCTGTGGCATGCCCAGGTATGTATAAGTCTCTCCAGCGCAAAGGTGTCGTATAGCACTTCTATCAACGAGCTCAGGATCTTCAGGGATGCCATTAAGTTTTTTACGCTTTAAATAAACTTTGGTGCATTTGTCTAACCCAAATTCCATTCCAATTTCCTTAATATATCGCTCGAAAATCCCTAGAGCTAGATGTAGTTGCTTTTTGTTTTCAGCATAGATCTTAAGATCGTCCATGTGAAATACATGAGTGACCTTGTACTTTCGATCTGCAGGTTTGCCGCACAAGTACCCGTCAGAATGGCGAAGTGCTAGAGATAGTGGCAATAATGTAAGGCAAAAGAGGAGTGGGCTCATGGTGTCGCCCTGAAGGACACCTCTCTGAAAGGTGACCTTGTTAGTTGTCACACGATTTTTTCCAGATGAGATAATAAATCCGGTTTTCCAAAGCGGCATCAATCTCTCTATGCACCTAACTATTTGCGGATGAACCTTTAAGATTTTCAAAAGACAGATGATAAGTCTATGGGAGGTCGAATCGAAAGCTTTCCGATAATCAATCCAGGCTATCGATAGGTCACGCTGGTAGAATGCTGCACATTTACAGACACATCTATCGATGAGCAGGTTCTCCCGACATCCGGCTACGCCTTTCTTTGAGCCTTGTTGTTCATACATTTCTTGCCACACAGGTTCAATTGCCCGAACAATCTTATCATTTAGGATAGCTGTAAATATCTTATAAAGCGTGTTCAGACAAGTTATTGACCTGCAATTCTTCGGGTCAGCTAAGTTGCCTATTTTCGGCGGAAGTATTGTGCGCCCTTCAACCAACCACCCCGGATTCGGCTCTTCCAACTTCAAATATGAGGTGAAAATACGGGCCAAATGCTGATTGGTTGAAGAAAACTTCTTCCACCAGAAGGTTTTGATACAATCTGGTCCCGGTGCGGAATAGTTCTTCATCCTTCTTAATACTTTTATCACCTCCTCGGTAGTGATGGGTGGCCATTCTTTATCAGGTGTTATGAGGGCAACACATAACTCCTTGATGAAACCGAAGGGCCTATGACAAAGCCACCGAACGCGTCCTCGGGTTGCAGATAGAGGGTCCCTGTATCAAGGGTTTCTGCTGAATATGGTTACAAAAATAAATAGCCAGTCGCGGACAAATGTCCAGGGGTGGTCCCGAAGGAAATAACCCCCAAGCGGATGTGTGAAAACCGTGCCGAAAGCTGAATGGCACCTGGGTGAGGTGTCTAGAACGGTGGCTCTGGGATACCGGGCGACCTCTCAGAGTACGCAGCCTTATCCTTGCATGCGGGGCTCTACAAGAATGGACGAACCCCTTTCCCTATCTTCTCGTGGGAACAACAATGACAACACTAAAGATAGTTGTAGTAAGTGCGGTTCAAAACAACAGAACGCGCAGGGCTCCCGACAATGCGTCGGCCAACTATGCTGGCCAATCTAGAGCTGGGGGAGCCAATGAAAATAGATTCAATGCGATGGATCGGCGGGATCTCGCAACCTTTGGGTGGACGGAGCAACTGAATCACGACTTGCTAGAGTGCTACGATGCGAGTGTGGCCCGTGAAAGGGGTTACATGGCACGGCTGCATGCTCTGTGGTGCGAGAAACACCCGGAGCTATCGCACTTTTCGCAGCAACGTCTGCGAAACCATGCTGAAATACTACGTAAAAGGGGCTATGTAAGCGGAACGCCTACTCTACCACAGCAAGAACAAGCCGGCAACGAAGAAAGAGAGGCGACAATAAGACCAACCGCGGGCAGGCATCCAATAGATGAAGAGCGATGCTTTACGACCCGGAGAAACATGAACACCAAGGTTTCTCTCAAGCCTAAAGATCTGGCTGAAATGGATGACGAGCTTCGTGGACATTTTTCTGGTGAATCCGACCTCTGGGATATCAATTATTGTGTGTATAATGCAGCGAGAGCTTTGGCCGATGCGAACCGTAAAATAAAACCAACGGCTTATCATAAGACCAAAAGACGAATGCATGAACTTGCCATAAAGATAGGCTGGGCAAGACAGTACGCGTCCCGCATTCAGTGTGTGATTGACTACATCTGTCAATGATTAACAGACAATTGACTACATCTCATCTGGCAGGAATTTTACCGCCAAGGTTCGAAAGTTCGCGCGCGAACTCTGGACCCGTTATCACACACTTAACAAGTCAAAGCTGCTGACCATCAGGCAGCATATTGTTGAGAGAATACGTATACTATCTAACGCTAAGAGAAGTCTAGAGCCTTTGCGCCATACTTGCGCCATACGACACCTTTGCGCTGGAGAGACTGATACATACCTGGGCGTGTCCCAGAGGCGGATTCAGGATGTGACATCTATAAAGGATACTCTCCGAAGCAGATACAAATGTCTCATCCGACAGAATTGGTCTTCCGGACTGTCGGCGAGGAACAAAGTATCTGCAACGAACATACTTGCCGTCCCGGTAGTCGAGATGCATCAGATCTCTTGATATCGGGACAAGAGAGGTTATGCACATGAACAAAAGCATGCATCTTAATTCTTCTGTTCCGCGACTGTACATCTCACGCCGTCAAGGGGGTCGCGGAATATTGAGTCTTGAATGTCTTCACAACAGGATTATTCTGGGTACAGCACATAGA
>NC_046662.1:99398103-99400862 GCF_010883055.1 Belonocnema kinseyi
TATGTTAGATTCTATTTCTCGAAATTATTTAATCATACTTTTTGGCCTCAATTCAGAAACATTATAGCTCGGAATTAAGCTTTTCTTTACCTTTAAATGATGATATTGATTTCATAGAATGTGATTTTGCTTTCTTGAAAAATTCCGATTTTGCTGGTTATGTCTAGTTCTGTACTGCAAACCTTCCATTGGCAATGTTTATCTCAAAGGCTTGTGTAACTTAACATCTTCTGCTTACATCCAGCAGCATGTTACATGTTTACATTAAAAACAATCTCAAGAACGCTCAACTTCACCACCAACTTTGCAAATACAGATGTTTTACAGGCGGCGATCTGCACTTGCAGCCGGTGAGGGCGTTAGTGAGCCAGCAAAATTGTCGTGGTGTCGTGGCATACAGGAAAATATATGTATATTATGTGAATGTTTCAAGAATTTCAGGCGGGGGGGGGGGGGGGGGGGGGGGGGGGGGGGGCACACGTGGTTGATTTTTCACGTGGCTACGGCCTTGTCCTTGGCCGGCAATTTTCATACAGAAACTTTAGATTCAATAATCTATAATATATATTGCAAACGTAAGCACTCGTCTTTTTCTCATTTATAACTCGTAAACACTGGGGTTATAGCAGACAATTTACATAGTACCAAAGGAGATATTTATCTTCTACCTATCCCAGCAGACAAAAGTACAAAAATTTTTGCAACATAATTTACTCCTAGCTTTTCTGTTACAGTTGCACGAAAAAAGTAATCGCGTTCTCGGCCTTACCAGAACTGCTGGCTCCCGCAGTTTTTCATGGGAGCAGGGCAAGAGCAGTTGCGACGTTGTATTTATATTTAAATTGGAAACGAGTCAGGCGGCCCTCACTGTTTACGTTTTGATCCCCCAGAAATCAGTTATATACTATTATTCAATTAAAAAATTAACATATGTGAACTGAACATTGAGATTCAAATTTGTTCCGCTCACAGATTATTACTTTATATAAGGAATTAAATTACTTGAACGGTTCTTTCGACGTTTCCTTCAATTTATTTAAACTCTTGGCATAAAAATGGCCAAACAACTGTTAAATAAATTCGCGAACGATAATGTATTTACCTTGCGCTCCCCGTTTGGTCTTTGTATATTCCCCACACTTGTGCACATATTTTTTTAAACTAAAATTCAAAGCATCGAAAAAAGTAATTTGGTGATTGTCAATTCTCTTTTGTTAAAGCTCCTTCGGCTTTAAAGAACACATTCCCATCACGTATCTCGTGTTACGCAGACGAGCTTGTTTCTCAAATTGTATATCGTTTCCATAAATGTATATTATTACAGTTCATAACGTGCATTGGCATTAAAGCGCTCATGGTTTCATTTTCTCGTTTAAAAAAAATGCACATTCTTAAAAAAACTTTTGTTATTAAACATTTTATTACAACTACTGCTGTTTTTTTTAAACTGAATTTGCGAATTTACTTAAAATGTTTTCTTAAAATGTTTATTTTCGTGCTTTTAGGAATTTTGTAAATGCTATAACTCAAGTATTTTTTGGTTTTGTGCAAAAAAGTAATTAGGATAAATTGTTTGTCTTCCTGAATACTATAAATATCGCTACAGAGAATTCTTGAATTTTTGAGAAAGTGGTCTCAAAAATATTTAAAATGCGCTAACTTTTTGAATTTGAATCAAAAATAGTTGGCTAACGAACTTGACCTTTAGTTTAGGACACTAAAAGAATGAACCAAAGGCCAATATAATAGAGTGATTTTTTCAAAAGTTATCGTGCTCACAGAGAGACAGATAGACATACATAGAGACATAAAAGCACATTCGTAAAAACCGGATTTTCGGATTCAGGGGTCTCAAAACGTGGACATTTGACCGAAAATAGGGGGGGGGGGGGTCAAATTTTACAGTAATCTAATACCTTCTCTGATGAGAATGGAAAAAACAGCAACTAACTGTTGAAAAACTGTAAAATTCATTTGTAATATTGCTACTCAAATGAAAATACTACAGATATTTTTCTTTAAAACACAGTCACTTTTTTCTATTATTCAGTTCGTACTGGTTTCTCCTATTCAAAGATTTGGATTACATCGAAAAATATTTGAAACAAAAGTTGTAGATCTAGGGACTGGAAGCTTAATCATTTAAATAAAAAACAAATATTTCCTCCTAAGCTCAATTGTTACTGATTTCAGGTCAAAAAGTTTTCTCATAAAAAAGTATCCCGTTTCGTGGACATAGGTTTGGAAGATGATAATCTCAAAGTGACACTAATCTAAACTGGGACAGACTCGGCTGCGGGTTTCGATAAAAAAAGCAATTTTCCGGTTAAATGTACCATAAAACTTTTCCCCTAAAATATTGAATTTCTAATTGCGAGAAAGAAAAGCTTTGATCTAAAAAAGTTAGCTAATTCCTAGTAAATCGTCCAAGAATTTTGAAGCTAGAATTTCACAGGATTTGGAAATAGTCTTTTTGGTAAAAATTTTAACTGAAATAGAAATTAAATTGTTCAAATTACTATATTAGAAAATAAGATTTGGAGCAAATCCTTAATAGACAAGTTTTATTTGATTTTTAAACAATCCTTTTCGCAATAAACCCACCTTCGGGAAAATGTTAGTTATCTAGTCCTGTACGACCACCCTTCACATTATCATCTACAGTGAAATCTGGATTGTATGCCGGTTTTGGGACTGACGGTGAAATACACTCCAGGGACTCCGAACTATTTTGTCTCTCTCCTGTTTCTCTATCTGTT
>NC_046662.1:99400872-99419471 GCF_010883055.1 Belonocnema kinseyi
TGCTCTTAACGTAAACAAATTCCCTTTCTTATACTCAGGAACAATCTTAAGAAATTCTTTTTGTTGTATCATTGAAAACTTGCAGCTTACTTATTACTATTTCCAGCCCTTTAATGAAACTTTAATTCCTAAACCATTTGAATGATTTGGTTTGTAGGAATTAATCATCTGACTAAAATCTTTAAAAATGTTTTAGTTTCCGCGGAAACGATTTTTTCAATCCCTTTTTCAACGATTCTCCACATTCTGTATACCTATCGCTTATGATTCATGATTTAAAGCATCAACTATTCTATGTTTGGATTTTATTGTCAAATTGGAATACAAAAGCCAATTTCATATACTATGAAATACGTTTCGTATGTGGTATTATCGTACAAGTTTAATTTGTTTATTTGTTGTTTCTAAATCCTGTTTAGAAGGGAATGCATGTCTCGATTTACAACTTACCCTTAGTAAAAAGATGTATTGATATGTATTGGATTTAATACTTTTTCGCGAATAAGTATTGTAAATCCAATACTTACCCTCACTTCTTTTGCATAAGGACATGATGAGAAGTATTTGATATTATTATTAACCTAAGGTGTTAATCAAGAAAGATCGATTCTGTGTGCATCTAAATAGTTATTTGAATATTTTAGTTCTGAAATGTTCAAAAGTTGAGCAATAAAATTTTCTCTATTAAAAAAAAAAGAATAGCAATATGATATACTTAAATACAAGAAAATGGTGCAGGGACAACCCTTATATATATATCGAATATTTCATAAAAAAATGATTTATTCAGCATTTTTCAAAATTCAAAACAGCGTGAAAAATTGACACAAACGGTTGTAAACCAAAAATAAAAAGAGTGAATTTTTGATTATTTAACATCATACGTAGCACACAAAAACAGCTTCAAGAATCTTTATCGACTATCAAATTTACCAGCCATTTACATAGTTCAATCCATGCCCAAGTCCGTGATAACCAAGTCGCGGTACTGAATATACTGGTGCCACTGGTGCCACTGGTGCCACGGGTGCTGTATAACCATGATTGATGGAAATTGGTGCACTGTAACTGAGAGAGTATGAAGGAGCAACTCCATGACCTATTGCTGGGTACGCGGAGGCTTTTAAGTATCCATGTTGTCCGTAACCTGCAGAACAAAATTATAATTTTAATATTATAAAGCTATTGCCAGCAAAAATAAACAAAAGATCAAATAAGATAAAACAAATACCTGAACATGTAAAATGTTTAATTTTAGAACCAGGTTCATGGAATAAAAAAAAATCAACTGTAAAATAAAGTACCTCCATAGCCGTTCAATCCATAGTAACCACCGTAGCCGCCATATCCTAATCCCAGGACTCCTCTCTTATCAACTTTCTTCTCTGACAAGGCTTCTTCTTCAGCGTGAATCGGCGATGCTGCTAAGGCGAGTATGGTAAGAAGCAACTGAAATATATAGTAAGATTTTTTTTCAATTATTTGAATTTTTTAAATCACAGTGGCATGGAACGTCAAATTATTTAGCATCATTTTTCAGTAAGTTCACGTTTTTTATTTATATTAGTTCATTATACGGACAGATGGGGCCAGTTTGCATTGCCATCATGTTTTTGCATGTGTGGATTTGGAACTCGATTTTGTGCGAAGCCATTGGGTGGACCAGAGTGGGATAGTACTTAGATATAGTCAATGGTTTCATGTTTGACTTCTGCTAACATGACTTGCGAAACGAAATTTGAAATCTTAATTATAATGTTTCCTAATCAATTTGATTGAAAAAGTATAAGATTTTATTCGATTATCAATAAAAAATGTGACAACTTATGTACTTTTCAATGTACTATTTGTTGACCTTTTTCATGTTTTTTACAATATAGCTTCCCCTTTCTTCACGTCGGAATTTAAGTGAAGCCGAGGCTAATTCACGCAATTGTCTTTTGTTATAAAACTCAATTTAGGCCACTTTTAGCTAAAAAATTCTCCTCCCTTAATTTTGGTTTAACAACTGACTTAAAATAAGCCCATCCTTTTTCTGTGCAGTGGTTACACACGCAAAAATTAAATATATAGTGTAATAGATTATGAAAATAAAAAAAATCACAAGATTTGATTTTTTAAACCACAGCGCTGCAAGCTTTTCGATGAGTGCTCATAATTGTGTGTATATTTTACGGTATTGTTTTTCCATTATCAATTGTGTTTAAATTAGAAAACCAGATTATTCCCTCGACCTACGACCTACGGAACCCTTCCTCTGGGGCGTTTGTCCCACTCTTCTAGGACTAATTTTTGAGTACTCACAATGGTCTGCATGGTGACAGTAGTGATGAACATGTAGCTACAGGAGAACTGATACAGAAAGTAGCAGACACACCCCCTTTTATACCGGTGAAGCCGTTACATACGACATTGCATCATTGCATTGACGTACTTTATGGATCAGAATCTGTATCACATACTCACACATGCATTATTGCTCGTGAAATCATACACAGGGAATCAGACGTGAACAACTGTCGTGCAAGATGCTCATTTGGTGCAAATATTGCGCATGTCTTTCTCATACTCTTTTTCGTCTCATATATTCTGTGTCACAAAATTTCTTTATCACAAAATTGTTTGCTTATAGTTAAAAATTTATTGGCATGAAAATAAAAATTTTATTAGATTTTGAAAGGCATAATACTGCTAAGTTTATTTGTTAATAATTGTAATAAGTTCCACAACTTTCATAACCGAATATTTGGTGAGATAATTAAAAAAATAACTAATTTATAAGCTTGAAATGTTTTACAATCATGTCTGGTGAACAAACTTAATGCGAAAACTAGAACGTTCTAGGAACTTTTTGGTGACAAGTATTTGATATACCACCTTGATCAAAAAGTTCCCGGAATCATTACCGTGTGGCGCCCCCTGATGCCCGATTCACATTTTTTTCGTTTCTGTAGGCTGTCACATCTTTTAACAATATTCCGTGCGAATTTCAGCTTTCTAGCTTGACATTTGTAAATGTAACGCAATTTTGAGTACATCTGTTTTTTTGCGAATTTCGATTTTTGCAATGCACCACGACAATGCACCGTCGCACAATGCCATCATTATCCGTGAGTTTCTCACGAAAAACTCATCTAACACAATTCCGCAGCCATCAAATTCGCCAGATTTAGCTCCCTGTGACTTTTTTTTGTTCGATCGACTGAAAAAACCACTACGTGGAACGCGTTTTAGCAGCCGATCGGAGATAATACAAAAATCGAAAACGGCACTGATGGGCATACCGAAAATTGAGTATCAAAAATATTTTGAGAGCTGGATCAAGCGCTGGCATAAGTGCGTGGCAGTCGATGGGAATTACTTTGAAGGGAACCACATCAATATTCAAGAATAAACTTATATTTTTCATTTAAAAAATAAATTCCGGGAACTTTTTGATCAAGGTAGTAATTATTTTTAAAAGTCATTTTGACAACCCAACCAAGTCGAGAAACCAATCAGATACTTAAAATAAATCAAGTTGTTGTCTCAAGTTCAAATACATCAATTTATTTGTCTCATCATAACGAATAAATTTAGTACTTACAATATTGTAAGTACTTTATGCATCTAATTAATTGTTATAAACATACCACCTGTATAACTAATTTATTTAAAATTGGTTAAAAGATCTTTAATAAAAATATTCCGTCAGTTCTTGAACTAATCACCCTGTGATCACCTTAGCCCCGAGATTTGTTCTCCCATAATACAGTTTTTGAAAATTGTTAGAAATATATTGCTATGCTGATTCGCCTTTCGCGATTTGAGCGACATACCTACCCTGGCAGACCGAAGGAACTGAATGGAGCCTCTGCAAGGACCCTTAAAGACCCCATTGGGTCCCCATTCGGTTCCTTTTTAAAATACTGAAAAAAAACAGAGAAATCAACCTTTAAATTGTTGAAATTCGGATTCTGCGTGGATATTCCCTATTGATGGTCACGGAATGACTGCAATATTTTTTTTTGCAACGGTAAAAAGTTTAAAAAAATAAAAGACGTATAACGCCTGTTGACTGCTACTTACAGGCGATGCGTTAGAAGTGTAGTAGTCAACAAGCGTTATACGTCTTATATTTTTTAAAACTTTTTACCGTTGCAAAAAAAACTATTGCGATTATTCCGTGACCTTCTATAGGGAATTTTCACGTATAATTCGAATTTCAACAATTCAAAAGTTGGTTTTTCTGTTTTTTCGATTTTTTTAAAAAGGAACCGAATGGGGAACCAATGGGGTCTTTACGGGTACTTTGTAGAGGCTCCATTCGGTTAATTGTTTAAAAGATACATTAAAGTTCTTCATATTTGTTGATTCTCAATTTTTATCCTAAGTATGGCTGACTGAGAATGAATGTAATAAGTTTGCAAAGTTGTTGCAGTTGTTTAATGTAATGCTACGTATGTAGTGTTAAGTTTGCAACCGAATAAGTGATTGGGAACCTGATAAAATTTCAAATATTAACATTGTTAGTCATTTAATATTTTTTTATTGCAAAAATTTAATGTTAGGATCGTATGGAAATACCAAATTTTCTGTATTTTTAGTGGTTTTGACTTTTTTATTCATTTACCAAATATTTTTTTTCAAATTTGAGTTAGCAGCGACCAAATTCGACTTTAATTTATAATTGAAAAATTCAAATATTTCAAAAAAGGTTTCTTGCATTGTGGTTTTCCCCAGTAGGGAGGAAATGTCTTGAAATATCCTCCTAACCTTTTCTTTGTTGTCAAGCATGATTTTCATAAATTATACGGTGATTACTAGAGAGATTGATCAGCAACCTGGGTCGAAGCAGTGTTGCGGAACGAACGTGTTATTTACTTAAATAGCACGAGAATTCTGGATCAGTCTGAAAAATCTCTATCCCTTCCACATAATACTCCTTTCCCCTGCCGAGTGAGTCACGCCTATCCCGAAAGGGAAATGGCTTAATGGTGTAATAATAATAATAATAATAATAATAATAATATACTTTCCTCTATATAAGATTACAGAAGTTCCTAGTTAAGAATATTTTTGAGATATTCTCTTTTATGACTAAAAATTTTAATATTGGAAATTTTAACAATTTCCCGATCACTTATTGGGTTGCAAACTCAACACTACATACGTAGCATTACATTAAACAATTGCAACCACTTTGAACAATTATTACATTTTTTGTCTCTCAGTCATACATAACAAAAAAATCGAGAATCAACAAATAGAAAGAACTGCATGTACTTTATAAACAATGAGGTTGCAAATCGTGTACTTAGTTCTAAATAATAATTTAAATAATTATACAAGTTTGCATTGAACAAAACTTCAATTAATCCACAAATAAACATGTGCCGGAACTTCCAATTGGTTGAAAATTTAAATGTCGTATTAGAGGACTAAATGCTATGTATTATTCCATTTGCAGAAATATTACATTTTTTCTCGAGTGCTTAATGAATGAAAAGTCCTTTTTTCAAATGAAAAATTTCCTGACCTCTGCCGGGGTTGCAAATTCACATTGTTCATTAGGGAAGTATGTTTTATGGGACTCCAAATTGTAAAAAATATTATATTTAATGTTAAATTTTGCCTTAAATTCAGTCCTGCTGACTGGCCTATTATACCCACACAGCGGTTGCGAGCTTTGGAGGCGACAACAGTCACCGTTGGATTCTTTCTTAGAGCTACCATGATGTTAATTATTATTATGATTATTAATTTTTAAACTTTTACACGGGTGAACCCGGTTTTACATCATAGCCACGGACTAAGTAAAGTGATAGATGGGATCAGGACGTTATAAGTTAATTTAATACGATGCTTGAAACCTCCTGCGATAATAACGCAGCCCTACAAAAAAGTGGTTTGACCGGCGGACCAGGGCAGTGTATTCTTATTTATTTTAATCTGCTGAATCCGAATTCGAAGTTACAAATCTCAGATTGGCTGGTCTTTTAATGGTGACCTGAAAAAACACCCGTAAAAAGCCGAGTTTCCGCCAATTTCAAATGGACTTTATAATAATGTAGGTTATTAGGTTTTTACGTCCTAGCCATCGAGTGCCCTTAGTCTCGAAGATATGCCGTTGAAGAGTAAAAATCCAGCAACAAGTTGACTCCAAAGGTTGATAAAGCAGCCACCCCTCTTCTTCGGTAAACGATCCAGTTAGTATCCACGCTTTATGCTGCTTGACTTCTACGATAGGGCTTCGTGCTGGTCGGGCATGTTGCTACTGGAGAAACTGCAGGTCGGTGCACGTTTGCCACTGCTGTACTAAGTCCTTGCAACACCCCCCCCCCCCAATGACGTTGCACCATGAAGATAACAGTTGGGACGTAAGGGTTTGTTCATATTGGTTGGTACGTTAGAAAGCGTCGTGAAAAGAGCACTCATAGCTGGATTCAAGAGCTTCTTTTTGAAATGACGAGCCCAATAGCACTATGTGCTGTGTGATCCCGAAAATTTCTGTGTTGTCTCATGTACTATAAACACGATCGTGGTATCTATGATATTCACAAGGCCAGTTTCGTCGGTATAACAAAGATGAGCCAGACACGATGGGCTGGAACATGAAGATAGAAGGTAGGATCCAACGGTTGGCCAATCAAATGCGTTATATTAGAAGAATAAGGTAGGTTTCTAAGTTCATACGTCATAGCCACACGTCCCGCGGACCAAACATGCGATTGGTGACGGTTGCATCCCACTGGAACTGCTTCAAACGACGTCCGATTTTTCCGCCGGCTTGGTGTAGCATCTCCTGTGTGCTTTCTCTTCGTACGTCATATATATACGTCATAGACATACGTCCCGTGGACCAAGCTCCTGTGAGTTTGCTCTGCCGAGGTGTAAATTGCGACAGGACATCTGGAGCCAGCCCCTTCGGATCTTGATCGGGGAGTGCGTCGTGGCTGCAGGGATCGGAACCTGCAGTGCTTCGGGCGAGTCCGGACCGTCCGTGTATTCCAGGACCAGCTAAGGGAAGGTTGGGCCCCAGGGAACTGGGGTAGGATTTCGATCCGAGAGTGTACCCATTCCCAACTATTTCGATCCGCCTCTCCACGCTCGATGCACTGTTGACATTTTTACTATGGATTCTAAAGCCGGCAAAAAGGAGAGAAAGTGAAGAAATCTGCGGGGAAGCATATGTAGAGTCTGATGT
Source organism: Belonocnema kinseyi (assembly GCF_010883055.1). Taxonomy (NCBI): domain Eukaryota; kingdom Metazoa; phylum Arthropoda; class Insecta; order Hymenoptera; family Cynipidae; genus Belonocnema; species Belonocnema kinseyi. Next base: position 99,408,059 of record NC_046662.1, read on the forward strand.
TACCAGAACAACCCGCACAGCTACAAGGATGCCTTTGTTTTTGAAATCTCCAATTAAGATTTCGGTTGAGTTCCTACCAAAATATGTAGCTCTTGTGATACCATTTTGCGGAAATGTAAAGAAAACAAGTTGAAACTGAAGATCAAAGATCCTGCTTTCCATAAAAGAATGTTATTGTTGAATAACGAATCTGACTGGGATAAACAACCAAAAAAGATCAAGTTTCGGTTATTCTGATGTACCAAGTTTTACAAAATCAGTACATTTATCTGAAACCGATAGGGCAAATGATGAAACCATGAATATGAGCACTACTTCTGAGTTGGAATGAACAGATATTGATGAGAGTTCATAGGAGGAATCTGAAAATGAAAATGTAAGTGGATTTGTGAGTACCGAAATATCAGATGAGAATAACTACATTACGTATGATGCTCCGAAAAAGTCAGGAAAAATTACACAAGAGAAAGTGAGTGATCTTGTTCGAGAGTTCGGCTTGTCCAAAGATCGATCAGAGCTTCTGGCCTCCTGGTTGAAACATAATGTTGAGAATGCGAGAGAAGTTAAATCCTTTTTCTATCATGATAGACAGATCGAATTTCTAGAATATTTCTCGGAAAATAAAAATCTTTTACTAGTGTACTGTAAGGATATTCCGGGATAAATAAATAAATTTAAGCCTGGCAGTTACAAGCCTGAGTAGAGGATGTTGTTCATTGATTCTTCCAAGAGGAGCTTGAAAGCAGTCTTACTTCATAATACTAATGTATACGCCTCCATCCCTGCCGCACATTCGGTAGTTATGAAGGAAGACTATACGAACATGAAAATAGTTCTAGAAAAAATCAGATACGCAGAACATGGATTTCAAGGTTGCGGTGACCTGCAAATTATCACCAATTATTGGAGAACAATCGGGTTACACAAAGAATCCATGCTTCTTATGTGCATGGGACAGTAGAGATAGAAAAACCTACTACATAAGAGAAGAATGGCCAAGAAGAACGTCTTTGTAAGCAGAGTGTATGAACATTATAGAGAAATCATTAGTTTTCCAACATTTCTGACGCAAAACTGCGTAAAGGAGTTTTTGACGGTTCTCAAATTCAACAAATGATGAGATGGCTCTGTTTCAAATGAGCCACTGAGAATTTCCTAGGAAACCACAAACGTCCAGATTACAGAGAAAAACTAGCGAAAATGGTAGAAAATTATAGGGAAATGGGATGCTTGATGAATCTTAAATTCCATTTCTTGGATTCTCATGTTGTCTACTTCTCAGAAAATCTTGGTGATTTCACTAAAGAGCAGGATAAAAGATTCCATCAGGACTTCAAGGGTGTATAGTGTCGATAACAAGGCAGGTGGAATAAACATATGATGGCTAATTACTGCTGGGATGCTCGATATCACAAAAAAAGAGAGTGAATTATACTCGCTATTTACGTTCAGATGCTCAAACTCGGATCAGAATGTTAAAGGAGCTTGCATGGCCCCGGTTCTGATGACCCCCAGCCTGCACAGCCGAGTCCGCCATTTTGAATTTAGAAAATTTGACATATTTCGGTTCGAATTTGGGGGAAACCCCGCTTTTTACGGGTGCTTTTTGAGGTCAGCGATGAAACATAAGCCAATCTGACATTTTTGACTACAAATTTCATTGCATCGGTACAAAATACACAAGTATACATGGCTCTAGTCTGCCGGTCAGACCACTTTCCTTTTTTTTTAATTTGGCGGAAAACAGCCTTTTATCGGCTGTGTTTTTAGGCTAGGATTAAACCACGAACCAATCTAATATATATGACTTCGGATTAGGATGCCACGGGTTAAAATACATAAGGATACGCTGCTCTGGTCCGCCGGGCAGGTTACTTTTTTCCAAATTTGGCGCAAAACCGCCTTTTGATGGAAGTTTTTTGAGGTTAGGGTTAAAACGCGAGACAATATCGTATTTCGGATTCGGATTCAGCGGGTCAAAATACATGAGGATACAGTACTCTGGTCTGCCGGTCAGACCACATTTACGCACAATTACGAGCATACTGTAGTTTGGAGCCCGTCCCTTACGACTGTCATACTTAAACTGCAGCCGCAAGCGTTAGGGGTGACAACAGTCACTTCTGGATGCTTTCTTAGAGCTATCACCTGCTACTCCACAGGTTTTTAGCCGCTTGCTCTCTGATGGCCGAGAAAGTTTGTAACAATGCGACAGGTGTTTAATAAAGCCGCCTTCTGAGCTGCTGCCAGTACCCTTCTGACTCCTAAATATTCAAGATGTTTAGTGTATCTTACGTACATCTTACGTGCACAATGCCTGTACCCATAATTACGATAGGATGAATAGATGCATTCTTCACACTCCTCCACATACGGTCGTTACTTCATGTCTTAACTCGCCATACATATGGATCATGGTTGTATATGTTGACTGCAAATTTCGGTTAAGTGAACAAGCAATGTCGATGATGTTTACTCTTCCACATTCTTTTCTCGCATCAGGATGTCAGGTCGATTGGCTTGGATGTAATGATCCGTTTGGATAGTAAAATCCCAATATAAGACGTAATCTTCGTTTTATAAAACGGGCATTGGAATGTATCTGTTGAAAGGCATCCATTCTGTTTAGAGTCCTAGGTTTAGGGCAAGTTGGTGATGTATTCTGTATTCTGAAAATCTATTAACACTTTCGGTTTCTTTAAATTCTTAATCTTGTTTTGCGTTTCTTTTGTTTTGTTTTCTCTTCTCTTTCTTCTCCATCCCTAGACCTTGCATCTTTTACTAGCTCCCTTAGCTTTCTTCACCAACAACGAATTCAATTATACTGTGGCTATCTTTTTTACACCATTTGTACATGTGAATCATTGTTTGCCTGAGCCAAGTACTTGTAATAAATAAGGTATCTTATAAGAAGACCTGTCCAGATAAGGGAAATTGACTCAATCGCCACATGTTCGAGTTGCACCACCACCCTCCTTTCCTTAGGTCCAGAGGCATAGGGGTGGTCGTTTTTGTGTAGTTGCATGTCCTTGGTCAGCATTTTTCCTACAGAAAATTTAAATTCAATAATGTATATATACTGCAAACGTAAGCACTCGTCTTTTTCTTATTTATAGCTCGTAAACACTGGGGTAAGACCAGACAGTTTAAATCCTACTAATTCTACTTATACCAGCTGGTAAAAATAAAAACGTTTCTGCAACATCTAGCTTTTTTTGTTAAAGCTGCACGAAAAAAGTAATAGGGGAAAAAATTCGTTTCTTGCCTATAGATTATGTATCTACTTGAAATATAGGAATTCTATACGAGGCGGATACCAGCCCTTTTACCAGTTATACACTATTGTTGAATTTAAAAAATGGAAAATATGAATGGAACATTAAAATACAATTTTTTCCGATCACAGATTATTACTTTATAAGGAATTGAATTGCTTTGATGGTTCTTTTGATGGTTTCCTTTATACGTTGAACTCGTGGTATCAAAATGGTCTTATATATAATTCCTCCAATTTTTATCCTCGTTTTTATCGTAAATATATTTTTCATGTGTTTATATGAAGTTTTATTTAATGCGAGAAGAATATATTGATAACAGTTTAGGCTTCAGTATTACAGGTTTTTGTTGCTCTAAGGTTGTTGCAAAAGCAATTTTATTATATTCAAAATAATAATTTGTGAGCGGGATACTCTTCAATTTTCAAATTAAAAAATAACAAGTAACTGTTGAAAAAGCTGACTGTAAAGTTCATATGTAATATTGCTAATAATATAAAAAAAATAAATAACTTTTACTTTAAAGCTCTCATCTTTTGGATTAAAAATGTGACAAACAAAAGTTGTAGATTTATAGACTAAAAGCAAACTTGAAAAGTGCAAGAACGAAAGTAAGTAATGAACATAACAATTTTTCACAAGAGCAAAAAACATTCTGTAAATTCGGTTAAAATACAATAAAAACGTTCTCCTGAAATTTTAAGTTTCTGATTGCAAGTAATAAAAGCTTTGATCTCCAAATTATTCTCCAAAATTATTCTGTTTCGAATAAATAAAAATTGTATCTCTTGATACTACAATGTAACAGGTTTTTTTTTTGCTAATAGGTCTATGAAAATAAGAAAATTATATCTGTTTTCAGTAAATTAAAATAATTTCAAGAAAAATCGAGGCTGAAAGGAATAGAGAAAATTATTACTACGTAAAAATTTTAACTGAAACTGAAATTAAATTTTTCTTATTACTATATTAGAAAATGATATTTGGATCAAATCCTAAATGGACCAAGTTTATTTGATTGTTAAAGAACCTTTTTTACAATAAATCCATTTTCAGAAAAATTTTAGTTATCTAGTTTTGCCCCCCCCCCCCCCCCCCCCCCCCCCCCCCCCCCCCCCCCCCCCCCCCGCAGCGCATCTCATCCATGTCCGCGGCGTGGTGCCAATTCTCGTAAGAATACACAGTAATACAAGTTGATGAATTTTAAATGTAGATGAATTTCATTTTTGCATTAAATTAAGTAAGTCACTTAATTTCAACCAGAAATGGAACTTGAATGCAGTCTCCTATCTAATATACGAGTAATATGATGATTAACTGGAAGGTATGTTGAGATTAGGATGATTTTCATTCGCACGCTCTGAAATTCAATTTTTACTGGCAAAAAGGCGTGTAAGAAGTACGATACGGCGATGCGCAAACACTTGACGGATTTTGGCGATTTTAGATGAGTTGCCAAGAGAGCAGTTGAGTCATGGTAGTCGTTTCGACAACGTTTCCTATTTTGATAGATGTACTCAGACCTATAACGGATTGTGCTTATAAATAGAGTAATCGTACATATGTGATGACAAAAAAAAAATAAAAAAGGATTGAATATTTACGTTCTGTACCTGCTATAGCTTTAAATGGATATAAGTGCCTTGTTTAGTGTTTATAATCTATAAACAGTTTTAGATCATACAAAGGATAAAATCCCCCAGATTAATAATTTATTTAATGCTCATATTTAACCAAAAATATTTATTTCCTTAAAATAATTTAATTTTAAATTTTATGTTAATTCCATGTTCCTAATAACTAAACGATAGCGCATACATTTTATGAATTTCAACAATCAGCTGACTCAAATTAACCTAAAACTTTCATTTCACACACACGCGTTGACGGAAAGTCAACAACCTTTTTGTCTTAAATTAATCTATAAAGTAAATTTTACGTACATAAAGCAGGTGACTTTCAACCAAATGCGTTACTGAAAGTCATGTTATAATCATCAGTTGACTTTCAAGAGGCGAATGATCCTTTTGGTTACATCTGAAAGTCAACCGCCGTTTTTTACTGAAATTCAAACTCTTGTATTACTGCGTACAATTTACAAATTACTATTTCCAGCCCTTTGATGAAACTTTAATTTTTAAATCATGTTGGAGATTTAGTTTGTAGGAATTGATCATCTGACTAATATGTTTAAAAGCCTTATAGATTCCGCGGAAACGATATTTTCAATTCCCTTTTATATGTTTTGCAAGTGATATTATCGTTTCTTTTAAATTTTTTAAATTTTTGTTTTCAAATCCTGTTCAGAAGGGAATGCATATCTCGGTTTACATCTGTTAAAGAAAAGTATTTGATATAATCATTAACTTAAAAATCTGCCCGTTTTGCGCGTGATTTAGCTTTAAATGTTCATTTTCTTCTTTTTTGCAATTTTGTAAATGCTATAACTCTGGTAATTTTTGGTTTTTTAAGAAAAGTCAAGAAGATAAATTGTTCGTCTTTTTGAATACTATGAATATCCGTACAGAGAATTTTGGAATTTTGAATTAAGTGTTCTAAAAAATATTCAAAATGCGCTAACTTTTTGAATTTTTATTCAAAATGGCTGGCTAACTAATTTGACTTACATACACACAGTAATGCATGCAGACAAATTTGTAAAAAACTTGTTTTTCGGATTGAGGGAGTTTTAAAACGTGAACATTTGACTAAAACTCGTGGGTCAAATTATACAAAAATCTAATACCTTCTCTTATGAGAATGTAAAAATGAATTAATTTGTCATGAATAATTTTTTGATAGTTTCTTTTTTAGTTTTAATCGTAATAAAATAGCATTAAAAACATTTTAAAAATTAATTTTTTGAAATCCCTTACACGGGATGAAAAAAAAAAATTTAGAGACAAAATTGTGATAAGAGTGTGCCAATGCAGTGGGCAGATTTTTCTTACTGTTAATGATGTTTTCACAATTAAAATACAAACTACGCATATAATTAAAAAGTTTTCTATAACATATTAGTTGATATTTGTTGCGTTTAAAAAGCAACATTTTTCTTCTCTAAACTTTTTTTTTAAATATCGTGCGTTACTTGGCTTAAAATGTTTATTTTCGTGTTTTTTGGAATTTCGTAAATGCTATATCTCTGGTAATTTCTGGCTTTGTGAGAAAAGGCATAAAGATAAATTGTTCATATTTTTAAATGCTATGAATATCCACACAGAAAATTTTTGAATTTGAAAAAACTGGTCTCAAAAATATTCAAAATGCGCACACTTTTTAATTTTTATCCAAAATGGCTGGCTAACGAACTTGGCCTTTAGTTTAGGACACTAAAAGAGTTTTTTGCATTCAGGGGTTCTCAAAACGTGGGCATTTAACAAAAACTTGGGAGGTCAAATTTTAAATAAATCTAATACCTTCTCTGATGAGAATGTAAAAAGTTAATAGAAGATCGATTGTGTGTGCATTTAAATGATTATTTAAATCAATTAAGACAAAAATGTTAAAAAGTTGAGAAATAAAATCCACACTATTGACAAAATGGTAAAGGAACAATTTTTTATGTATGAAATATTTCATAGAAAAATGATTTAATCACAATTTTTTCAAATACAAGATAGAGAATAAAATTCGCAAAAATGGTTGTAAGCCAGAAATACAAATATTGAATTTTCGATTATTTAACATCATTCGTAGTACACAAAAGCAGCTTCAAGAATCTTTGACGACTAACAAATTTACCAGCCATTTACATAGTTCAATCCATGTCCAAGTCCGTGATAACCAAGTCGTGATACTGAATACACTGGTGCCACTGGTGCCACGGGTGCCGTATACCCGCGATTGATGGAAATTGGTGCACTGTAACTGTGAGAGTATGAAGGAGCAACTCCATGACCTAGTACTGGGTACGCAGGAGCATTCAAGTATCCATGTTGTCCGTAAGCTGGAGAAAAAAATGTGTTTTTATTATTTTAATATTATGAAGTTATTGCCAGTAAAAGTAAACAAAAGATTAAATAAAATAAAAACAAATACCTGATGTTAAACAACACTTACTTTTAGAACGAGGATTATGAAATGAAAAAAATCAAATGTAAAATAAAGTACCTCCATAGCCGTTCAATCCATAGTAACCACCGTACCCTCCGTATCCTAGTCCCAAAACTCCTCTCTTCTCAACTTTCTTTTCTGTCAAGGCTTCTTCTTCAGCATAAATCGGCGATGCTGCCAAAGCAAGTATGGTAAGAAGCAACTGAAATATATCATGAGATTTTTTTCAAATTATTTGAATTTTTCTTATAATTACAGTGGCATGAAACGTCAAATTATGTAGCTTCAATTGTTAGTAATTTCACGTTTTTGATTTATATGAATAATTCCGAATATTTTTTATAGAGTTTCAGTTCATTATAGGGACAGATGGTGCATTTAGGGAAGATGGGATCAAATGTAGAATTCTCTAAATGTTTGACTTTTACTTCTATTATCTTCTTTTAATCATAGTGTGTAAAGTAAAATATATGTTTGATGCATTGTTATGTAAATTAATATTCGGTATGGTATAGTTTGTTAAAGAACTTTGAAGATATTTTCAAGTTATTTTCTTTTGAGGTTCTGTAACTTCTTCCATTGGAAAGAAATTAATAACTTTTTTCCACTGTATCTAATTGCAATAAAAAATAAAATTTGCTAGGTTATATTTTTCATTTTTCGAAATCATATAGAAAAAAGTTGGTCTAAATATTTCGGTGCCTTTTCCAGTTCGGAATTTAAGCGTAGTCGAAGCAAATTAACGCAATAGTCTTTCGTTTAAAAACTCAAATCAGGCCCTTCTTGGTTAAAAAATTCTCCCGTGTTGACTTTGCTTTAACATCTGACTTAAAATAAGCCTATCTTTTTCTGTACAGTAGTTACACAAGCAGACAAATTATACATAGTGAAATAGATTATAAATCATTTTTAGATGATATTATTTCATGACGAAGAGGTAATAAAATAAATTAGAGGATGTTATTGTTCCTTTCAGCCAACCAAGAGCAATTGATATATTCTCAGATACAGAACACAAATAACATGTAATCTTTATTTGAAAAATAATATAATAATAATAATAATAATAAGCAAATTCACGAGATTGGATTTTTACATTCTCATCATTTATGGTTGAGAAAGTATTAGAATTGTCGGAAATTTGACATCACACTTTTTCAACGGATCTCCACGTTTCGAGACCCCCTGAATCCGAAAATCAGGTTTTCACGATGGCGTCTGTCTGTCTGCCTATCCGTCAGGCCGTAAACACGATAACTCTCGAAAAAATGAACGAATCAAATCCATCTTTGGCACACCTTTTTTAGGTCCTAAAAGAAAGGACGAGTTCGTTAACCAGCCATTTTTGATGAAAATTCAAAAAGTGAGCGCATTTTGAAAATTTTTGAGACCACTTTTTTCTGAATTTGAAAATTCTATGTACGGATATTTATATAATTGAAAAGAACAAACAATTTATCCAACTGACTTTTTTCGATAAAAAGAAAATTCTCAGAGTTTTGATTGCACAAAAAATACTGGAAAATAAGAAATTCCATTTTGTGGACAAACTATGTAGGATACAAAAAAAGATGAATTAACAAAAATGGTTATCCCAAAAAAGATCTACAATTTCGTTAAGAATCACTTCTTGATAGGACGCGTACTTTTTGTTTTAATCGTGAAAAATAACGTTGAAAAAAGTAAAATAAAAAAAAATGTGTGGAAAAACGACGAAAGTTACGACAAAAAAATCCAACAAAACCTGTTTAAAAATGTTTGTCGGAAATCGAGCACGCAGCGCGAGTGTCACGATGAGAATGTGTACCTCAAAACCTACAGAGCTTTGAGAAACTTAATCTTTGACTATACTTAATTAAGTAGAGAATTCAGAATATGAAGACGCATATAAATACTGCCATCTAAAAGAGATCTTTTTGATAAAGTTTTTTTCAAGCATTCCAAATGCAAAGAATAAATATCCGAGCGCGAGATTCAACCGTCGCGCGCTCTAGGCGCGCTCAAACTTGCGAGCGAAGCGAGCCGCGCGCGTAGCACGCGATGAGAATGCGCCCGCGAAGCGGGCAGATTTTTTTAACTACTGCACTGCAAGCTTTTCGATGAGTTAGATTTTCATTGGAGATGCTCAAATTCAAACTCTATTTATGCAGAATAACGTTTGTCGCAGTCTTCTGGGACTAATTTTTAAGTACTCACAATGGTCTGCATGGTGACAGTAGTGATGAACATGTAGCTGCAGGAGAACTGATACAGAAAGTAGCTGACACACCCCCTTTTATACCAGCAAAGCCTTTACCTACGATATTGCATCGTTGCATGGACGTACTTTATGGATCAGGATCTGTGTCACATACTCACACATGCATTATTGCACGTGAAACCATACACAGGGAATCAAACATGAACAACTGTCGTGTGAGATGCACATTTGGTTGAAATATTGTGCACGTCTTTCTAATACCCTTTTTTGTCTCAGATATTCTGTGTCACGAAATTCCTTTACAGAATTGTTTGATTATACTAATAATATACTAAGATAGTAATATAGTTTATTAGTTTAATATAAAACTATAACTTAATATAACTTAATATAAAACGACAACGTTTTAGAGAAATAAGATTTTCTTATAAAATTGTGAACAATTTATAAATGATCTCGTCCTGTATAAACTCTTTCTATGAGAATTGTCTTGCATTTTCAGAAGTCATTCGTTTTTCATTTATTCTTCATGAAGTTGTGCACACAAAAAATTAAAATTAAATTATTTCTTAAGGGCATTTGATACTTAGAAAATTGTTGATTTTACTAGTTTTAGGTTTCCACGGCTTTTTTCTATAATAATAAATATTTTGTCTTGAAAATTGGAAAATGATAGTGGACATGCTAACGGACGTCTGGAGGACGTCCGTTATGATATTTTATACCATCTCCGAATTCAGTTTTTAAAAATTTTCATTTTTGTGGAAAAAAGCCGGGGAAACTGTAAGTATCACATTTCCTTAAGTTGCAGGGATATCGTGGTTGAATCCAACCAATAAATTACAATTTTCTCCTTTTCCTGAAAAATACGAATTGGTACGAAGGTTCATAAATAATTACAATTTACTATGGCGAAGTAAAGGAATGTACTACCCCAAAATCCAAACTCAACTTTTCACCGTTTTTTTTTCTATAAAGTTACGAATTGTCACATAAAGACGCTTATTAAGAATAACTGCTCTCAACAGTCATTTTGACTAGCCAAGAAATTTGACAAAACGATTAGATACTCGAAATAAATAAATTTGCTTTCTGACGTTCAAATCAGTAGTACATCAATTTATTTGTCTCATAACGAATAAATTTAGTACTTACAATATTTTAAGTACCTTTTTATCTAATTAATTGGTTAAACACACGATCTATATAACTAATTTATTTTTTCTTTAATCAAATAAATTTTGTAAAATTGCTCAATAACCTTCATTTTTCATAACTACTATTTCTAGGTAAGTGTATACTGTTCCCGCCGCTATTTGGCTATCTGTAGATAGATTCTTAAAAGGCCTTTAATACAAATATTTCGTTAATTCTTCAACTAAACACGCTTGTGATCACCTTAATCCCGAGCTTTGTTGTCCCCAAATAAAGTTTTTGAAAATTGTCAAAAATATGTTGCTAGTATGATTCGCCTATCGCGATTTGAGCGATATAAGTTTGAATTTTAAAATACTTGGTTTATTTTATTTTATTCGTAGGAAATATTACAGATCGTTGTCCTAGACTTAATGATGATCTTTTATTTAAAACTTTTTCTTGTTTGAACCCGGTCCCTCATTCTAGCTACGGACCAAATCAAGAAGCCGATGAGATGAGGATGTTATAAATCATTCTAATACGATGTCTGAAATTTTTTGCGTTGATGTTCCAGGCACATAACTACGAGAATGGTGCAGTTTCGAGTTCGTTCTATACGGCTGTTACCAGGTGTATACATATAAAACCGGTATTGCCATTTAGCGGCCAGTAGGTACACTTGTAGGCACTGTCGGAACTTACCATTTGTGCTAATTGGCGTATTGTCATCTGTCAACAATATCCA
>NC_046662.1:99419571-99424273 GCF_010883055.1 Belonocnema kinseyi
ATAAATAGCACGAGAATTCTGGATCAATCTGAAAAATCTATATCCCATCCACACACTACTCCTTTCCCCTGCCGAGTGAGTCACGCCTACCCCGAAAGGGAAGTGGCTTAATGGTGTAATAATAATAATAATAATATATATATACATATATATATATAATATAATAACATAATATGCTAATAGAATTATATTATTGTATATTATATTGTATAAATTATTTTTTCTTCTTCAAAATTTTACTCCGCTAATTTAAGACGATGTTTGGAATCTCTTGCGATTGTTTTTTGTAGGTACGAAATTACGAGCATAGTGTGGTTTGGAGTTCGTCATTTACCACTGTCATACTAAATCAGCGGCCGCGAGCCGCTTTCTTAGAGCTAACATCTACCACTCCACATGTTTTTAGTCGCTTGCTTCCCGATGGTCAAGAAAGTTTCTTAAAATGCGAAAGATTTTTAATAAAACCGCCTTCTGAGCTGTTGGCCATACCCTGCTGAATCCTAAATGTTCAAAATATTCAGTGCATCATGCGTGCACATTGCTTGTAATCGTAATCACAATAGGATGAATAGATGCATGCTTCGCATTCCTCCATACTGTATTTACTTCATGCCTTAACTCGCTATACTTGTGGATCTTGGTTGTATAGGTTGACTGCATATTTCGGTTAAGTGGAGAAGCAATGTCGATGATGTAGACTCTCCCATGTTTTTTTTCTGCGCACATCATCGAGATTAATGTATAGAGTTCTGAGCCGGTTATATTACTTTGAGAACGGTAACGAGAATGAGAATATTACCGAGAATATAACCGAGAAATAAATTTTCTGAGAATTTATGAGAATCTCAGAATTTATTTTATTAATAGAAAATTCCATTTTTTCGTTAACTTTTTGGTTGAAAATTCGACTCTGATTTCGAAAATATGTCTTTTTTTATTTTAAAGTTGACCTGCTTTAGCAGAAATTAAATTTTTTTATAAAAATGCAACTGCTTGGTTAGAAATCAAGCTATTATACTATTTTCATGAAAACTTTACTATTTCGTAGAAAATTTACTTATTGTTTAAAATTTATATTTTGGTGTTGAAAAATGAACTGAAATATTTTCTGTATGAAAGTTCCATTTACAAAATAAAATTTGTTATTTTATTACAAAATCATCTGTTTTAGTACAAAATTGATCTTTTTTGGATGAAAATACAACTATTTGGTAAAGAATTGAACTGTTCTATTAAAAATTGATCCTTTTTAGTTGAAAAATTCCTCTTGTCGGATTCAAAACTAAATTTTTTTCGTAGAAACTTATTTTTTTTATTACAAAAATTCAATTTTTGATGGTACTGTATTAACTGGAATCTTTTTTGGATAAAAAACTCAACTTTTTTTGTAATAAAAATTCTTCTTCTTTAAGATAAAATTCATATTTTTTGATAAAAATGCAACTATTTTCTAGAGAATTCAATAATGTTGTTAAAAAGTCATACTTTTTGGATTGAAAATTCAATTTTTTTGGTGAAGAATTATTGTTTGTCAAAAAATGCATAGTTTGATCGTAAAAATCGACTAAAATCTTTTTCAACTAAAAATTCAACTATTTTTTGACAAAAAATGGAACTTTTCCATTTTTTAAGATTGATATTTTTTAGTTAAAAATTCGCGATTTTTTGGGTAAAAAAATGATTTTTTAGTTTTGAATTTTTTTGCGTAAAAATGCATGAGTTTCGTGTAAATTAAATTTTTTGTTGAATTCATATTTTTTGTTTGAAAATTGAAATTTTGAAATTTTGAAATTTTGAAATTTTGAAATTTTTTTGAGCCGGAAATTCGTCTTTTTGGTTTTAAAAATCTTTTCTTTTGTTGTATAAATTTCATTCTTTTTTTATTAAAATATAAACAATGACACTTTTTCGTTGGTTATTTGCCTTGTTGGTTTGAATATTCAACTATTACACGGAAAAAAATTCTTGAGGCGAACGAGTGAATCGAGAATATATTAAACTCAAAGAAAGTGTACGCTTGGATTAGGTAAAACGTTTAGTTAGAAGAGTTACACATTTAGTTACTTTATGTAAATTGTTCTCGTAAATCAGGAATTTGGACAAAATTGCTAAGTTCGAAAGCTTATTATTTTCGACAGATTATGTATAATTGTATTATCTTAAGATTAGAAAAAAATTTAGTTATTATAGAAATATATTAACTTACAGAAGCCAATTTTTCGTCTGGTATCGCGAAAATGAATTTCCCTGAAATCCGTGTAATGCATTTGGAGGTCAGGTGTGTTGTTTTTATCGCATTTCTTGATATTTCAATATAGTTATCGCCTACAATCGAAACAAATGTAAGTTATTATTACTTCATCATAAACTCCATTTAATATTGACAATCGCGCACATTTTAAGTGGTAAAAAGCGTTTAATTGTCCAAAGTAAATCTCAACTGTCACTGCTCCCGATTAGACAGTCGCCATTTTATTTAGCTGCTCTCATAATGCACCGGCGCTCTTCCGATAATTGTTTCAGACACCTATTCTTAATATCCCTATTATAGCTATACTTATTAGGGGTTTGACTATACGATATCCCTGGTATATGGAAAATGGTCAAGGATATTCATTTTCGCTGATCCAGGGTTCTTTCTAAATTCCTTCGTTCGTTTTCAGCTAAATGTTTGGCTATAATAAGGAATAATATCCCTGTCACAGCTCAATTTTTTTTACCGTGTATGTTAAAAACTCAATTATTTTGTTGAAAATTCTAGTATTTTTTTAAAGAGTTGTCTTTTAAAGTAGAGAAAAATTTTTAAAAAAATAAATCAATAAATTGAATAAATAAAATCAATAAATTCTTCAATTCTCTGAAATTCTCCTAAATTCTGTCATATTCTCGGTTATATAACCTAGCACCTATGGCTGCAGCTTCAATCCACTCTTTGTTGTCAACATCTTCCAAGGGGAGTTAATAAATAGGAAGCTGCTGTTCCACTTCCATTTTGATAGTAGCTATTTCGACAACTAAAAACAATATGTTCACAGATATTGAGCGTTTTTGATCTGCCAGATTCTGTTAATTTATTCTTGTGGGTAGCTCTGGGTATTTAAGTAAGAAGAATCTATGATGCCCTCTAATCATACTTTACTTACACTTCCCTGCCAAAAAATAAAGGCACATAACATCTCTATTCATATGGTATGTCCATTTCAATCGTCTTTTGGGTTTCTGAATCTCTGCTTTTGCCTCTGGTATTCAAGGCGCGATTTCCGCTATCTGATGTTTATAACCGTCGTTTTTCCACGCCAAATCAACCTCTTGTCTAATCTCCATTGCTCGTTCTTCTGTGATATGTAGATTAGTCCTAATGTCCTTCACCTTAGGGATAAGATCTCTTAGTGCGACTTTCTTTATATTAGGATGCTATGCAACAAATTTCGCTAGTCAAAGCATCCTCAGCAATCACAGTTGATGTTCCACTGCTTACCGTTTGTCGCAGATGTTCTTGCTAGCTAGCTGTTTGAATAGTGAGATCTGCCTATCTCGCGGCTCACCATCGCCACCGTCACTCATGATGAATCCCCCCAACAGCGGCTCCAGGGCCGCCCTGAAGATCCTCCAGAAGCGACAAGTGTTTCAAAATTTTAAAATACTCTCCTTTATTATTTATAGGTTTTGGTGTTCTTCTTATTCTCTTTTCTCTACGTTTTTTGCCCGTCTAGCATGGAAAACCTTGTCAATAGCAGTGCTACAACAACAAAAAAAGCCGTAAAAGTCATGAGAGGCAAGGTCAAGCCCTACCGCGACACCAACGCGAGAACACATTCGGTAGAGCTATTATTTATTATTTTTTAATATAAAATGTTGTCACAGGCTTAATATGGTTACTGACCAACATGTCGAAGGCATTTTTTCGTTAGAGTTCGATTTTAGTTGATTATTTTTTTGCACAGGGCTGTCCCGGTATATATAATCATTCACGGACGCATTTTTATTATGCAATCAAGTGATCTGATGAGAGCAGTTAGCCTCGACATATTGGACAAATCTTGGTTTTTACCCCATCATTGGCGGACTGGGTTGCAGTCAAGTACACGATGGTAGGAGCACCTATGGCTTAAGCTGGGTACCAAATCACCAGAACCTCGGTAAATGTACATAGAAAAATTTCAAGAGGTACGGACTCAGTGATCAAACCCCGGACCTCTGAAGTGAAGTCCAAGCGTCTAACCAACTAAGCCACATAGATTGTTTTTATTATATAATTTTAATATAAAATTAATAGCTATAAGAAAGAATCCCGAGATGACTGTCAGCACCTGCAACGCTCGCGGCCGCTCTTTAGTTATAACAGCGGTAAAAGCAGAACTCCAAACTACGCCATGCTTTTAATTTTCTACCTGCAACATCATCGCAAAAGATTTTAAAAATCGTATTAAATTAACTTATAGCATCATTATGTCACCAGTGACTTGACTTAATGCGTGACTATGATGAAAACACGAATTCACTCGAGAACCTGCAAAAAAAATAATAAAGAATAGGATGGTAGATCTGAGAAAGCATCCAGAGGTGACCGTTGCCGCTTCCAATGCTCGCGGCCGCTGTTTGGGTATACCAGGTGTATACATATGAAACCGGTATTTTTTCAAGAAAAAAACACATTTATTTCAAGAGAATGATAACAAATATTTTATTCAAAGTATGCGCC
>NC_046662.1:99424373-99430396 GCF_010883055.1 Belonocnema kinseyi
TTCCTCATTGCTAAGACCTGCGAGGTTCAAAGTTCTCTTGTACGCTTCTCTTTTTGCTTTTTGGGCAGCCTGAATTTCATCATTCCACCACGCATCACCAGAATATATAATTTTTTTAAACTTTACTTGGGTGAACCCGTTTTACATCATAGCCACGGACTAAGTCAAGTGACTAATGCGATGAGGATGTTATAAGTTAATTTATTACGATGCTTGAAACCTTCTGCGATGATATTGTAGGTATAAAATTAGAGCGTAGTACAGTTTGGAGCTCGTCCCTTACCGCTGCTATACTTTGACAGCGGTCGCGAGCGTTGGCGGTGACAACAGTCAGCTCTGGATGCTTTCTGAGACCTACTATTATTATATATTATATATATTATATTATATTATAATTATCACTTGAAATGTTGTCAGAGGCTTAAGATGGTCCTGCCCAACATGTCGAAGGCATTTTTGGTTAAAGTTGGAGTTTTAATAAATTATTTTGCACAAAGCTGTCCCGGTATCATTCATTATTACATTTTCCTTTCAGGGTAAGCGTGACTCACTCTTATCCTTTCCTTTGTAGGTCCACGTATCGCTACCGTACATGAAAGTCGGTATAGATATGGAATTATGTATTGCTCTTTTAACTTTACTTGATATATTTTTTCTTGTGATAATAGACCTTGTTTTACCGATAAACTTCTTACCCTCGTTTATATGCCTATCTAACCCTCTGATATCTTTCCGTCACCAGTGAATAGGCTACCAAGATATACGTACTTATCAACTTGTTTAATTCTATTCTTGGCTATCATGTGATACAATATATTCTCTTGATCATAATTCAAATCGACCTTCTAGCACTATATTTTTCTATGTTTTTACTTCCACATCACTTTTTATTTGTTTCGGGTACACATAAAATATCTAGCTTCCTTACGAGCATAATTTCTCATCATTCTATTACCTTAAGATCATTCACCTTCCTAGCGTTCCAGACACCCAGTCTCCATTCATCGCCTGAAATTTGACTATTACTTTTACCGGCTGCATGCCTTTCATTAATCAAAGTTTCAGTCCGTTCCGAAGTCGTTTTATTGTATACAGGGTGATTTTTTAAGTTTGAAACTTTCAAATATATCGACAAATAGGCACTCTGTAAAAAAGTGTTATAAATCAAAATTTAAGCACTCTGAGGAGTACATACACTGATGTTAAAATCGGTTCCCCCACACCGCCCCCTCGGGATGGTGGTGGGGGCAAGTTTGAAATCTTAAATGGGAACCCCTATTTTTTATTACATATTCGAATTTTTTGGATAAAAATGCATATGATTTGTCTAAAACATTTTTCTCGTTTCGCGATAGATGGCGCTGTAATCGACGAAATTCAATTTTTCTTCATTTTATTGTTACTGAGAATGCCCGCTTGCGATTCTGCAATACTCGAAATTAGTCTTAAAACCATCTACTACTTTTAGCGTAACCCAGGAACAACGACGTGGACGTAGCAGTTTTCTGTTCCCTTCGGGGTGCTTGATTAACGTGAGTCCCCTCGCCTCTCACGATTCGGGGTACTCAGGGAATCATCTTTTAAATAAAGGAAGTACTCAAAATGATGACGTTCGGCTTCAATGCACTTATTAATCCGTAATTCAAATGAATTTACTCAATGGAGAAATGTATCTTCTTGAATTTCAGGACATGCACTTGTAATTCGGTCAATCATATTCTCACGTGTTGTTGGTTTTTCTTTGTACACTTTGTCTTTCAGATAGCTCCACAAAAAGAAATTTGCGGAAGTAAGATTTGGCGATCTTGCAGGCCAATTTATCGGACCGCCTCTACCAATCCAGCGACCATTGAAATCACGATCAAGAACTTCTCGTGCTACCGCTGAATAGTGTGCCGGACAACCATCACGTTGAAACCACATGCTCTGCCGTATTTCTAAGCTCAAGTTTTCAAGTAATATTGGCAGTTCATTTTCCAAGATGTCTTGATATTTTGGACTATTTAAGCTGCCTTCGATAATCTGGGGACCGTTCAGTTTGTTGCCAATGATTCCACACCATACGTTGAGAGTCCATGGACGCTGGTGTTTGACTTCACGAGGCCACTGCGGATTTTCAATACTCCAGTAGTGTATGTTATGTCGATTAACTATTCCATGGTTCGTAAAAGACGACTAGTCAGAGAATAATACATAACGAAAAAAACTGGGATTTTGTTGTATTTGTTCACGTGCCCACTGACAAAAAGCTAACTGATTTTGGAAAACAACGCCATGAAGTTCTTGATGTAAAGAGACATGATACGGATAAAATTTATTACATTTCAAAAATTTCCAAACACTGCTCTGAGACATTCCCAAATCACGAATAATTTCTCGTGTACTAACGTGAGGATTATTGGCCACTGTAGCTAATACAGCAATTTCATTATTTTCTCCAGTGATTGTTGTTAAACAGGTCTTTTCCTTAGGTTGAACACTTCCATCGGTAGTAAATTTTGTAATAGTGCGATAAAATGAAGCACGTGACACAATTCTATTTGGAAAACGCTGAGCGTAGAGATTGACAGCATTATCAAGCTTTCTTCCAGCTTATCCATACACAAGAACTATTTCAATTTTTTCTAGTATGGTTAGATACTCCATTGTAAAGTACTATTCGGAATAATCTTTGATCTAACTAAAATAAGTTTCGTCTTAAATGTATTGTTAATAATTTACTGTACTTAAAGAAAGAAAAAAGTAAACACTTTCGTAATGTTTCGAGAGCCTCCGCTGACCTCAACCTACAATAATGCCAGAGATAAAATTTAGGAATATTCAGGAAACCCTGTTAATGTAAACGTATTACTTAATAATGACTTCTCAAGAACGGGTATATGTTCTGGCATGTCTTTCAAAAAAATAATTACCAAAGAGATCCGAAGCTCTATCGCCTTTATTGTTAACCGACTTCAGAAAGAAGGAGGTTTGAAGAAAGAAAATCTTTGTCGCGATGTATTTTTTTTATGTACTAGTTTTTATGGGACTCGTTCAACGATTCTGTAGCGATTTGAAAATTCTTTTTTTGCGAAATGAGAAAAATGTTTTAGACATATCATACGCATTTTTATCCAAAGCATCCGAATATACAATAAAAATAGGGGTTTCCATTTAAGATTTCGAACTAGTCCCCACCCCCTGGGGGCGGTGTGGGGGTACCGATTTGAACATCAGTGTATGTGCTCCTCAGAGTGATTAAATTTGGATTCATAACATTTTTTTATAGAGTGCCTATTTTTCGAGATGGCCTTTATGCGACAAATTTATTTTGCGAGTCGAAATCATATCCAAGTTAAGTAGTTGGTCGTCGTAGGGTGGAGAGTCTAGTTATAACATGAGTACCAACAAACTTCGGTTAATGAAGGGGAAGTATAGGGACAGAATTAAAAGAAGAACTCCATGGGATTGCATATGAAGGGTCCGCGGTCTAAACCTCTTAAATAAAAATTTCAGAAATTTTACGCGTCGAAGGAAAATTGTTGTTATTTTTGCAATTTTTTATATTTTTTATACTTGTAAAATGTTTTTTGTTTATTTACTAGAGAAAAATAATACACGTTAGTTTTATAACATTTGAATCAGAATGGAACGCTATATGACAATTGAAAGCTATTCATATGTAATCTACGAGGGATCCAGCGGTCTAAACCTGTTTTTCATTAAAAACAGCATCACGGACGATCAAGTTCACCACAAACTTTCCAAATACAGCTGCTTTATGGACGGTCACTAACACTTCAGGGCTGGGGGATCAAACTTTTTTCTTTTTCCACCTACGAAAACAGTACTAGATGATAAGATATTTTTCTTGCCTATAGAGTATCTATCTATAACTTTTGTTCAACATATTTTGGGATGTAATCAAACACGTGGAATATGGGAATTCATTGCGAGGCGGGTACCAGCACGAACTGAATAATGGAAAAAGCTACTAGCCCGAGTAAAAATGCTTCGACGTGAGTTCGACTTGGTTACGTCTTGAGTTCGTCTCCAAGACATCGATGCCTGGCTGCGTTTCAAAGCTGAGTCGAGACATAGGCTTTCGTCTTACTTTTATGGCCACGACAGGTGAGATGGCGTTTACTTGTCTTAAGTCGAGCCTTGCCTTGGCTAAGACGACGTCTACTAGTCTCAATACAAGCCTTGTCTTGGCTGAGATGGTCGAACCTTTTTTGGCTCGTAAATGAGATTAAAATTGATGAATGAAAAATTTGTAATTATTAAATTATTTATTTTTAATTTAAAAAATTCAGAATCTATGGGTCTGAACAAGTATAACCCTTAAAAATTTTTAAACAACAAAAAAATGTAGCTTTCCAGAAGGATCTCCTAAGCCGTTAGAAATACGTAAAAATAAAAAAGATTTACGGTATCATCGTCAAACAGGTATAATACAAATGAAAATCAGTAAATGAGTTGATTAAATATATGTATAATGTATAAAAATATACGAGATTGTTTAATCATTAAGAAAGATTAGTTTTTATGACAGTCAGAATGACCCTTTTTGTTAGGACAGGTATATGCTCGAAGTTATAAGCTGCTCGTGTTGAAGTCATAAAAATTTGAATCATGAGATAAATGTATATCATTAAGACATAGAAACTTGTCTCCAAGACATAAATTTAAGTCTGGCTCTGTCTCACAACTGAGACATGCTTAAGTCGACCTTTTTGACTTCAGCATGTCATGTTTGGAAGAAATTCAAGTCGAAGCATTTTTATTCGGGAGGTTTTTAAAACATAAGTTCTATAGTCCATAAAAATTATTACTACGTTCAAATTCTAAGTAAAATTAAAATAATTTTTTTTTTACTATACTAGAAAATGAGATTTTGAGCAAATTCTAAAACGACAACGGTTGTTTGATTTTTAAAGGATATTTTACACAATAAACCTATTTTCCAAAAATGTGAGTTATCTTATTCTGTACAATGACCTCTCATCTTATCATCTACATTGAAACCTAGATTATATGCCGGTTTTGGGACTGACGGTGGACTACAGTCAAGGGATTCCAAACTGCCTTGTCTCTATTTGGCCACGTCTGATAGGCAAATATTGCATGCGGGAAATGACCAATTCCAGAACCGTGGCAAAAAGCTGTAATAAAAAGACTTTTTCTAGCTGCTACGCTTGCGCTTTTTGAACAAGAATACTTTTTCTAAATGCTGCACCTGCGCAATTGGAGCCAGTTTAATTTTGTTGGCTGTTGCGATTGCGCATTTCAATTTAGACTTACTTTCCAGGACTGCTGGAAAAATAAACTCACTTCATTATGATTTGACGCGTGAAAGACTCATTGTTAGTATTGAAGAGTGATTGGAAGAAGTCGAAGTGATAAGTTACAAAAAATGAGTTTACTATAAAAGTTTACTATAAATTGCCGATAAGTTACCGAAAATTTCCGGAAATTTTTTAATTTTAGGATGTTTTGCAAAATGCTTTGGCTAACTAAACTTTCTGGAAATTTTTGGTAATTTACCAATTCAGTGAACATTTGCGGATTTTTTTGTAATTCTAGAATTTTACCATAAATTTCCAAAAAATTTGTTTTTACTCCAAAAAATTTGTTTTTACTGTTTCTTAAATCGAAAATTTCCTGCATTTGTTACAAATATATTGCCTACAACATCTTCGGCTCGTTTACAGCGCGCCTACAACTCGCCCTTGTGTGGAACTGCCTACTTTCCGCACTTGTAGCGCAACATATTATTAAAGTTGCGTAAAAAATCTTTTAATATGGGTAGCAACAACTCTTAACGCAAATAAATGGTCCCTTTTTATTGAGGAAAATTTAAAAAAAAAACTCTCTGTGGTACCGTCAACAACTCGCAGCTTAAAAATTACCATTTAATACCCTTTAATGAACCATTCATTTTTAAACCACATTGATGATTTAGTTTTTAGGAATTGATCAATTGAATAAAATCTGTAAAAATGTTTTAAATCGGCGGAAACGAGTTTTTCAATCCCCTTTTC
>NC_046662.1:99430496-99438727 GCF_010883055.1 Belonocnema kinseyi
TTGATTTTGAAATTGGTACATTAAAAAGCCAATTTCATATACTAGGAAAAATTTGTCGTAAATGATATTATCGTTTAGGTTGAACTTTGTTATTACTTGTTTTCAAAACCTGTTTTGAAGGGAATGCGTATCTCGATTTACATATTTTGATGACAAGTATGTGATATAATCATTAACTTAAGACGTTAATAGAAGATCGATTGTGCTTGCATTTGAATAATTATTTAAATCTTTTAGGGGAAAATGTTGAAAAGTAGAGAAATAAAATCCACACCACTAGAAAAATGAATTGGGCAACGGTATACTTAAATATAAGGAAATGGTAAAGACAAAATCATTTATATATCAAATATTTCATAGAAAAATGATTTAATTACAATCTTTTGAAATAAAAAATATCGTAAAAAATGTACACAAATGATTGTAAACCAGAAACACAAATATTGAATTTTCGATTATTTAACATCATACGTAGTACAAAAAAGCAGCTTCAAGGATCTTTGACGACTAACAAATTTACCAGCCATTTACATATTTCAATCCATGTCCAAGTCCTTGATAGCCAAGTCGTGGTATTGAATATACTGGTGCCACTGGTGCCACGGGTGCTGCATAACCGCGATTGATGGAAATTGGTGCACTGTAACTGTGAGAGTATGAAGGAGCAACTCCATGATCTAGTGCTGGGTACGCAGGAGCATTTAAGTATCCATGTTGTCCGTAAGCTGGAGAAAAAAATGTTTGTTTATTATATTAACATTATTAAGTTATTGCCAGTAAAAGTAAACAAAAGATTAAATAAAATAAAAACAAATACCTGATCTTAAACAACACTTACTTTTAGAACGATGATTATGAAATTTAAAAAATCAAATGTAAAATAAAGTACCTCCATAGCCGTTCAATCCATAGTAACCATCGTACCCTCCGTATCCTAATCCAAAAACTCCTCTCTTCTCAACTTTCTTTTCTGCCAAGGCTTCTTCAGCGTAAATCGGCGATGCTGCCAAAGCAAGTATGGTAAGAAGAAGCAACTGAAATATATCATGAGATTTTTTTCAATAATTTTAATTTTTCTTTGAATAAAAGTGGCATTGAACGACAAATTATTTAGCGTCTATTGTTAGAAAGTTTAATTTTTTGATTTATATGAATAGTTCCAAGTATTTTTTATGGAGTTTCAGTTCATTATAGGGACAGATGGGGCAAGTCGGGGAAGGTGGGGTCAAATTGAGTATTCTCTATACTGCCGTACAAACTAAAAAGATACATAAGTGACATTGCCGCTTGGGTCGACTTTTTTATTGCCATGTTTAAGAAAATAACCCTAAGCGGCAATGCCACTTATGTATCTTCTTAGTTTGTACGGCAGTATATGTTTGACTTTTACTTCTTTTAGCTTCTCTTAATCATATTATGTAAAGTAAGATAGATGTTTGATGCATTGTTGTGTAAATTAATATTCAGTATGCTATAGTTTGTTGTTGGAAAACCCTGAAGATATTTAAAAATTGTTTTCTTTTGAGGTTCTGTAACGTTAATTCTATAAAAAGGACCATTTTAATAAAATAATTAGACTACGTTAAAATCAGTAAATATTTGGAGTGCATATTTTCGCACTGTCACCATGTTTTTGTATGTGTAAATTTGGAACTCGATTTTGTGCGAGGCTCCTAGATGGACCAGATGGGGTCCTTACTTTCTTTAAAATAAAATTTAATAAATTTTGACATTCAAAGACAGAGAAAATTTGAAGCAAAATATATTCTCCTGTTAAATTCACCTGTTATGGTTTTTTTATCGGTGATTAAAAATACGGAAATTAGGAAATTGAATTTTCAGACCAATATGTTTGAAGTTGTTCTTGTATTGTCCAATTTTCTTCGGAGCAGGCTCAAATTAAAAATTTTGACATGTATAATTGCAATAAAAAATCAAATTTTTTGCGTTATATTTTTCTTTCCTTGAAATCACATTGAAAAAAAAGTTGGTCTAATTATTTCTAAGCCTTTTTTCAGTCCGGATATTAAGCGTACCCGCGAGGCAAACTTACGCAATAGTCTTTTGTTTAAAAACTCAACTTGGACCCTTCTTGGCTAATAAATTCTAGCGATTTAATTTTGTTTCTTTTTTTATATATATTGTTTAGTATAAAGCAAATAAAAAATTATACATAATTTTTTTCTCTGTGTAGGGTAGGGTGGGGCAAGATGAGCATAGCTGTCATTTTCACGTCAATATTTAAAATCTGCTAATTCATTGCATGAAAGTAAAGCGTTATATATATTCTACAAACATTTTTTATTAAAATTTTGTCAAGATAAGAGTAGCCAGGCTTTGGGGCGAGAAGGGTCACTTAATTAAATCACTTATTATATATTATTTGTAATTAAGAGTAATGCCAGAATACATGTCTTCAAATTTTTACTTTCGTTTTTTCCAGATTTATTCAACATTAAGCGAAAAAATTTCAAAAAAGAAGTTTGATCATGTTTTTCCTAATTTTAATGCAAAAAACATTTACAAAATGAATGATAATTTACGAGAAAATTTAGTGACTCATCTTACCCCCTACGCTCATCTCGCTCCACCTTACCCTATAATTATTTTGCCTATGTAAGAAATAATAAAAATTAGGAAATTTGATTTTTCAAACACTGCGCTGCAAGGTTTTCGATGAGCTGGATTTTCTTCGGAGATGCTCAAATTCAAGCTCTGTTCATGCAGAATAGCCATAAAAATTAAAATGCCTCTTTACGGTATTGTTTTTCTATTATCACTCAAGTTAAAATAAGAAAACCGGAGTATTCCAGCTACCTACGACCTACGGAACCCTTTCTCTATGGCGTCTGTCACACTCTTCTGGGACTAATTTTTAAGTACTCACAATGGTCTGCATGGTGACAGTAGTGATGAACATGTAGCTGCAGGAGCACTGATACAGAAAGTAACAGACACACCCCCTTTTATACCGGTGAAGTCTTTACCTACGATGTTGCATCGTTGCATTAAAGCACTTTATGAATCTGTATCTGTATCACATACTCACACATGTATATTTGAACGTGAAATGACACACAGGAAATCAAACGTGAACAACTGTCGTATAAGATGCACATGTGGTGCAAGTACTGTGCACGCCTTTCTAATACTTTTTTTGGCTCAGATACTCTGTTTCACGAAATTCATTTATTACAAAATTATTTGATCATAGTTTGAAATTTATTGGCATTAAAAAAAATTCTGTTGCACTTTTAATGGTGTAATACTGGTAATTCCGTCTGCTAATTAGTAATAAGTTCCTTAAGTTTCATAACAAAATATTTTGTCAGATAATTAAAATAAGTAACTAATTTATGAGCCTTCAATTTTTGAAACATCCCTGGCGAACAAACTTTTTATGAAAAACTACAACGTTCTAGGAAAAGAAATCATTAGCTTTTCATTTATCCTTGATAAAGTTGTGCACACAGAAAGAAGATTTATAACCACAAAGATTTATAAATAATTACAATTTTTATGATTAGGTAAAGAAATCTACCATCCCAAAATTCAAACTTAACTGTTCATAGTTTTCTTTCTAGAAAGTTACAAATTTCCACATTAAAACGCTTATTATGAAGAACTATTTGTCTCATCATTAAGAATAAATGAATACTAACAATATTTTAAGTACTTTATGTATTTAACTAATTGTTTTAAACACACCATCTGTATAAATAATATACTTTACCTCTAACACGATAAATTTTGAAAAAATTATCAATAATATTACAATTTCTTAAATCCTATTTCTAATTCTATTCTGCACGGAGGAAATTTATTCGTTAAAATGTACCCAATTAGTTCGGTAAACGGAGAACATTACTGCATTTAGATAAAGTTTACAATTATTTAGGGATTTCTTCAGGCGTGGATTTAACATGGGGGCAACATGGGCAGTGCCCATCATTTTCTTATCACGAATCAATCACGAATGGATATAAATGTGCGGATGTAAATGTTCTCATCTGAAATCAAAAGTTGTACAGTTAACACTTTTGTGCATTTTTAAATAATTATTTGTTTAAATTATAAGAATTGTTTTCAATTAGTTAGTAAAAGTTAGTAAAAAAGTCATTAGTTCGAAAAAGGCGACACTTTTGTTATGTGTCCCTATACGGCAGATGCTTAAATTCAGCCTTGGATTTAATACAAAACAGAACTATAAATATTACAAAAAAGTTATGTAAAATCTCAAGTCCAAAAGTGAACATTCTGATATGTAATAATTGATATAAGTATTGTATTATTTCCATACCAGTATTTCATAAAATAACGCAAAGCAATGTAAATTTTGATTAAATGAATGATATACAGTTTATTTTTGTGTGATTTCAACATTGCCAGAGCTGAAGTTTAAAGCCAAGTCCGCCGTACAACCTTTAACATTTTAAAGTTTCGATTAATATTGTAGGATTTCAGCAAATATTCAAATATATAGATTAGTTTGTGTTTGTGATTGTTTTCCAAGAAATTCTAACCTAATTTAATTCAATAGATTTTATATCAATTTAATTTATAAGTTTTCTAACTTTCTATTTTGCACAAATTAAAAATACTGAAAATTAATTAATTTATGGGTTTGAAGTTGAAAAATTTGTAATCAAAAGATTATCCAGTGTTTTTATTTACTTCCTCTAAATTTATAAGGACGTTTATCAATAAAATCTTAAAATAAGAAATTTCGATGAAAAGGGGACCAGATATTTTTTGCTTGGCCCTGACGTACTAGTACTTTAACTTTTTTACCGAGACTTTGTTCTTGATATTCTAAGTGTTAAGTTAGCCGTGAAGTTTAGTCGTTAGCGATCGAACGCTTTAAACTTAGATTATTTGGTTCGAAACTAGTAACAGCATTTTCGATTTTTGAAAGCGTTAATATCGTTAAAAGCGTACGACTATATTATCTGTAATGTATGGTAATTTAATGTAATTGTTCAAATTAAATTGTGCAAGGATGTGTGTAGTAATGGATGACCTTCCACAGATTGTGATTGTAGCAAGAAATTTTTTTTTTTGCTGGGGCATGACATTTTACATGAATGGGATGTAGAATTCACATATTTAGAACGGTAGACTTTATTTTCTTTAATTTAAACTGTAAATAACAGTTCGACTCATTTTACCTAACTGGTAGTTAACCGACATCTTATTTTACCCAACTGTCAGGTAATCTTTATTATCTGGTTGTATTATTTCTCACTGAATTGCGAATTCGATTATAATGAATTTATATTTTTATATTAAATATTACCCTATTTCAGTTTACATGACTGAAAGTGAAATTTTAATAAAATGCCTTAATGTCCTCCGCTTACCGAACTAAATTATGTAAATCACACAAATATTCTCCGTGTATTCTCATCACTAGTTGGCTATTTGTAGATGAGATGTTAAAAAGGCGCTGTATAAAAATATTCTTTCAGTTTTTATACTAATCGCCCTGTAATAACCTAAGTCCCGAGCTTTTTTCCCCTAAAATAAAGTTGTTGAAAAATTTTAGAAATATATTGCTATTCTGAGTCGCCTTTCGCGATTTGAACGACATAAGTTTGAATTTTGAAGTGCTTGGTTTATTTTTATTTTTTTTTGTAGAAAATATTACAATTCCTTATCGCAGATTTAACTTAACTATTATAAATCTTGAATGATGTCTCATGCTTAAAATAGTTACTGCCCAATATTTCGAAGGCATCTTTAGTTACAATTGGATTTTTTTAAATAGTTTTCACGGGGCTTTACCGGTATATATCATCAGTCGCGAATGCATTTTTAATAATAGCAAGTGATCTGATGAGAGCAGTACGCCTCGACAACAATATGTCCGTCCATCCGTCAATCCGTCAATCCGCTAATACGTCAATAAATAAAAAAAGTCCTCGCTTTACCCCATAATTGACGGACCGGGTTGTAGCTATTATTATTATACCATTAAGCTATTTCACTTTCAGGTAAGCGTGACTAACTCTTATCCTTTTCTTCATATGTTTAATTCTCGCAACCGTACAGCACAGTCGGTGTACATATAGAATTATGTATTACACTTTTGGCTTTATTTGATATATTACATTCTCATCAAGAGAAGGTATTAGATTTGTGTAAAATTTGACCCCTCCCCCAGTTTTTGTCAAATGTCCACGGTTTGAGACCCCCTACATCCGAAAAACAGGTTTTTATCCATATGTCTGCCCGTCCGTGGATGGTTTTTTTGTTAGCACGATCACTTTCAAAAGAATTGACTGATTAGATTTTCCTTTGGTAAATTCTTTTACTACCTTCAAATAAAAGTCGAGTTCGTTAGACAGCCATTTTGGATAAATATTAAAAAAGTGAGCACATTTTGCATATTTTTGAGACCACTTTTTTCTGAATTTAAAAATTCAATCTACGGATATTTATAGTATTAAAAAGAACAAACAACTTATTTTTATGACTTTTTTTGATTAAAAGAAAATTATCAGAGTTATAGCGTTTTCAAAATTTTCTTAATCAACCAAAAATCAAAATTTTAAGCCAAAAAACGTACGATATGGAAAAAGTCAGAAAAAGAAAAACATTTCTTTTTGAAAGCCATACAAGATTATTATAACAAATTTTTGGATTTTCTTCAAAAATCGAAAATTCAAATTTTGATTGCACAAAAAATAATAAAAAATCTCATTTTGTGGACAAACTATGTAGGATACGAAAAAATCTGAATAAAAAAAAATTGTTCTCCCAAAAAAGATCTACAATTTCGTTAAGAATCACTTTTTGATAGGACGCCTATTTTTTGTTTTATACGTGAAAAATAACAGTGAAAAAAAATAAAATAAAAAATAAATGTGTGGAAAAACGACGAAAGTTACGAGGAAAAAATTCAACAAAACCTGTTTACAAATGTCTGTCGGAAATTGAGCGCGCAGCGTGAGTGTAACGATGAGAATGTGTACCTCAAAGCCTCAAAGCCTTCAGAGCTTTGAGAAACTTAATCTTTGACTATACTTAATTAAGTAGACAATTCAGAATATGAAAACGCATATAAATACTGCCATCTAAAAGATATCCTTTTGATAAAGTTTTTTTCAAGTATTCCTAATGCAAAGAACAAGTATCCGAGCGCGAAGCACGACGTGTAATTATGTCCAAGTGCGAAGCGCGAGATTCAACCTCGCGCGCCCTAGGCGCGCTCTAACTTGCGAACCACGCGCCCAGCCATTACAGTTTCGAGATTGACATCTTTTTCGTCGGAAGAGGGTGATTCTTAGATACTTGTCCATGAATATAATAAATAGCCATGAGGACACAACAGATCCTTGACCAGCACCTTGCATATTATCGAACCAGTCACTCAGTTTTCCATTAATCCTTACACTCGCTTTGCTTTCAGCATATATTGCTCCGTACTCTTTCAGGACTTCTCAAACTTTACTTTTATCTACCTTCTCTATGCTTCTTTTTGACACATGATCTTCCTGGGATAAATCCACTTCGGACTTCTCATACATTTTTTCCGTTATTTTAATTACCCTACGAATACGTATTTTTTAATATAATTTAATTACGGTACTTTATAAGCTGATACCTCTGAAGTTATTGCAGTTGCTTTCATCTTCCTTTCCTTTATACCTTGGTACGATAATCGCTTTTTTTATAGTTACCTGGAACTTCTTTCATCTTGATACATAAATTTATGAATTCGCGGAACCTGTAAGGTACGAGGGTAGTTCAATAAGTCCTTAGAATGACCAACAGATGGCGCGCGAATCGCTCCAAATCATCTTTTTTCAGTCAGCACCACTCCCGACTAGATATATGGTGCAGTAACAGTCCACATCTTCTGAGTTTACGTGTTTTTATAATCAATTGAAAGAAAAAAAATTGTTCGTTAAGAAAAATGGAAAAAAAACGAGTTCAGAGCGGTAATCAAACATTTTCATTTAAAGGGTTTAAATCCATATGAGATAAAAAATGAATTGGACTCAGTTCATGGCACATCTGCCCCTGCCTTAGCAACGGTTTATAACTGGTCAAATGAATTTAAGCGTGGTCGTACATCAATAAGTGACGAACCACGTTCAGGAAGGCCCGTAGAAGCAAGTACTCCTTAAATCATCAATAAAATCCACGATATGGTGTTGAAGGATAGAAGATTAAAAGTGCGTGAGTTAGCTGAGGCCACAAGGATATCTATAGGTGCAGTTGTTTCA
>NC_046662.1:99438827-99441779 GCF_010883055.1 Belonocnema kinseyi
TTCTGAAGGATTAAAAAAACTTGAAAAGCGATTGACCAAGTGTATAGAGCTCCAAGGAGATTATGTTGAAAAATAAAAAAAAATTTACCCAAAAAAATTTGTGTTTATACTGCATTCTAAGGACTTATTGAACTACCCTCGTATGTACTCGCCACCGTATTCAAGCATTTTAGCGTAATAGTGTCCATAACAGCAGCCTTACATTGTTTAAGTTTTTCATTGTATCCTTAACCTCAGAGGCACATCCTCTCTCAATTGAGTGTTTTAACACATCGCGCTCTATATAGCAGTTTTGTTGCCCTATAGCTCTATAGTCCCATTATTCCATAAAAGAGTCTTTCAAAGCGTCTAGCATCCAGTCTGTATCATATAGCATTTCAACCTTGATATTTCCCATGCTGACAAACTCTGTACTTCAACTTCCCTCCATATAGATCATTGTCAATTTATAAAGATGTTTCTTGCTGCCTTCAAAGTCGTTTTGCATCTTCTTCTCTTCTTCTGTTCTGATTCTGTGTTTAATTTTCTTGACTAGTAGTTTCACTTTCCTCTTTTTGTGTCTGTGATCAATTTAAAGTTTATGTCCCTCATTGTCACTAATTCCTGTGATGCTCAACTTTCTTTCATGTGCTTTTTGATTTTATTTGGCGGCTGCCTGAATTTCATCATTCTACTGTGCTTCACCAGACATTCTTCCTACAACCACAGTACCACGTACTTTAGTCGCAATCCTAACAATGACGTCCTCCATAATACCTGATGCGCCCTCTAAATTTTTAGCGCCTATAGAGTTGCCTCAACTATGCGTTTATTTAACTTATTCTGAAAATCTATTCGCACTTCCGGTTTCTGTAAATTCACAATCTTGAGTCGCGTTTCTTTCGTTCTCTTGCTTCTCTTGCTTTTCTATCCCTGACCCTTGCATCTTTTACTAGCTATCTTTGTCTTTCATCCGCAACAGCGAATTCAATTATATACTGTGGCTATCTCCTTTACACCATGTGTATATGTGAATCATTTTAGGCCTAAACCAAGTATTTGTAATAAATAAGCTTTTTTCTAAGCATATGATAACTAATCCTTTTTCGTTATAATTTATTTCTTGGATCCCCAAAATTATCTAGCACCCTGTCGGTGGTGGAGTAAAAATTCTATCTGACAAATGAGCAATTTTGAAGAAATTTCTCCTATCTGGACAGGCCTGATATAAGGTGTCCCAGAAGCTGTCTTTTACATCGCTCGGATCACTTCCAACAAGGGCGTAGTACGCTATGATAAATAATTGTATGATTCCTACTTTCATTTTAACCCACTACCATCTTGGGAAAACAAATTCATGCACCTTAATATGCCGATGTGCTCTCTCATTCAGAATCAAATCCACACCTTGGCTAGTATGTGATTCACTATCGACTCCTGATCACAATTCAAGTCCTTAAGATCATTTACTCCTCTAGCATTCCAGACACCCAGTTTTCATTCATCGCCTGCAACTTGGCCTTTACCTTTACCGAGTGGATGCTTTTCATCAATCAAAGTTTCAACCAATCAAAGCCTATTTTATTGTTTATATTATTTATTGTTTAAAGTTTACGCCCAAGTACCACATTTATGAAACAAATTTATTTTGCGATCCGTAATCATATCCAAATTAAGTAGTCAGTCGTCGTAGAGTGGAGAGTCTAGTTATAACGTAAATTCCACCAAACTTCGGTTAACGAAGGGGCAATGTGAGGACAGAACTGCGACCAAGAGAGTCATAGCTGGTGGATGTGTTACACTGAAAAGGTTTCTGAATTTCCCAAGTTTTCAATGCATATTTTTATTTTCGCGGTAAGAAAATCTGTATGAAAATAAATTAAATTGTCTGTATATAGGTATGTAACTCTCGAAAATTTCGACAAAAGGATGAAAATACTACATTTTCATCTACTTGAAAATATCTCTTGAAATGCTTTTTTAAAAATACTCCAAACATTCGAAACTGTTCCAAATGTTTCGAAAACTTTTGAAATTACTACAATAAATTGAAGATTCATTAGGATTATTATAAAGTCCCTAAAATCTTAAAGCTCTCTTCAGTTTTTTGAAACAATTGGGCGTATGTAAAATTCTTTGAAATACTGTAAAATTCTTGAATTCACCCGTGCAGAAATCGCCCGATTTCAAACGTAATAACGATCTGGCCCTGATCGGTAGAACCATGTGGCCCATACCTGGGCCCGACCGGGCCATACCGATTTCCTACTGAAACGCCATCTCCATGCGCTCGAAGAACTTGTGCTGCTTGTTTTTTTCTGGTAGTGCAGTGAAATTTGTATACATAATACTCGTTTAAAATATTCTAGCAATGTTTATAAATGCATAAGGCGAGTAAGCCACGTGTTCAGAGGCACCAAACACCAGTCAGTAGGCCTCGAAATGATGAAATTGATTAAGTTCTTTTGTTTTCAATTATTATTAAAGAACTCAAGGTTTTTCGATTTAATGTAGAGTTATAATCATCAAATCTATTGACAAGAAATGAATTGCAGTATGCACAAAATTGTAATATTTTTAAATTATAATAGTAAAACATGTGATACAATCGATTATGTTATTGGTACTTTGATTCTGTATTAATAATAAATTTAATACAGAAATACATTAAGGACAAATTTTCATAACATTCCAGCAAGAACTAGTTACTCAACTGCGCATGCGTCGCATTCGGCATCTAATTGGTTTCGCGCGAAGTTTAAAATGATAAACGAAGTTTTTTTTCTTTTTTATTATAAACAAGGCAATTTCAACTTATAAAAATGTCCGTTAGGTCGGAATGAATTAATAATAATAAAAATTAATTAAATTCATATTCTGTAAATAATATTTAAAACAACCAGAAATATTAAATTCAAAAATTTTCATTTTTGTTTAAAAGTTGTTTGGTCTATATTTCTTCTTAAATGATTT
>NC_046662.1:99441879-99464259 GCF_010883055.1 Belonocnema kinseyi
CGATGATTTTCTTTGGAAGCATTCGAAAATGTCAAGTTGTAGGGAATCTTTTTGCGAAAAACTTTTTCTAATTTGTTAAAAAGTTTCATAGGCAACATTTTTCAAGAAATTAAAATTGTTGCTTGAAATATTTCTGGTTATCATTAATTTTTTTCACACAAAACAAACCCTTTCCTGGGAACTGATACCATCCACCATAATTTTACGATTTTCAAAAGCATAATTCAATTTTGTATTCTGAAACCTTTTCTTTTCGTGCCTGTAGTACGTTAATTTTAACTTAAAATATCTTAATTTTTAAATTCAAAATATTAAGATGGCCTTCGAAAGGAGAGGACTATTCGATAGTTTCGTGTTTACTTATATTAAAACTCCATTTGTGAAATTCATGAATGAATTATAATGAAACTCATCGTGTACCGATCGGGCACGGATCGGGTTTCCCAATCGGGTGTCCCGACCTGGCCCCGACCTGGGCGTGTGTTTCATGCGCGGCCTGGCCCCGACCAGGACTCCCGATCGGGACCCGACCTGGACTGGTCTGGCCCCGATCGGGGCCAGAACGAGATTTCTGCACGGGCATGTGAGCAGGTTCCTTGATTTGTCGTTTTCTTTGCAAATATCTTTAACGGACCCCATACAAAATATACGCAAAAAGTTTCCAGTAAATTGTCTCATAACAACTTTTTTTTACGTAAGACTTGCTTAATAGTGTTATTTTGGGATAAAAGCCTCCGGAACAACGTGAAATTAACAGGGTGATTATTTCAAGAACTGATTTAAATATCCTGTGAACCCCGAATTTTTTTATTTATCTCCCTAAGAGATATTTAGTCGAAAAAGTCCTACGTGTCAATTTTTTAAGTGAAAGCTTGTATATTACAGGTTAGAAAATTACGTAAGTTTTATTTGAAAAAACTAAATAAACTCAACTCGCGATATAAGCACCCTCATTTTACGCGTTTTCAAAAATTTAAGTCCTCGATATTTTGCGATGCGCGGAACGCGGCCGCGGACCCGATAGAGAGGCGGTGCTCAGTCAAGCGTGGCAAAGAGTTTGAGAACATTAATCTCAGCGCGTTAGTTACGTTTACGTTTGGATCCCCCCGATTTTTTCTAAACAGGACTGACTCGATTACATCTAATTTTTAATTGTGAAAGCAGAGTGTGTTGTTTGAATAAGCAATATGTGAATTCTGATTTGAACTGAAATCTATGTCTTCTTCTATACATTTCTTACTTACCATCACCATACAAATTCCTTAATCACCGGTAGTATAACAATAATATAATAATAGTATAATATTAATTATCATATTTGACTTAATGGTATAATAATATTAATAATAATAATATTATTATTATTATGTTGGTTAGACACTCGGACTTCATCTCAGAGGTCCGGGGTTCGATCCCTGAGCCGGTACGCCTGGAAATTTTTCAATGTAATGTTAATGTTCGGAACCCACCTTAAGCTGTAGGTCCCCCCTTCGTGTACTTGACTGCAACCCAGTCCGTCAAAGATGGGGTAAAACCAGGCTTTGTTCAATATGTCTGGGCAGACTGCTCTCATCAGATCACTTGATTGCATTATAAAAATGCGTCCGTGACTGATGATATATACCGGGATAGCCCCATGCAAAAATGATATAATAATGAAATTTCTACGGTATGAGATTTGTATTACACAGTAACTTATACAGTTTATTACTCTTGTGTAGAAGATTATCGGGGAACTATTGAAGTCAGGGATAGGTCGTCTTGACCGCAAATGTGGCGGTGTCAAGATTGTCTATTATGGCGCTGAGTAGAAGCGAAACGTTTTTGTATGGTCAAACGCTATAGTCTGGACAACATAAACTAGTACTACTCTGGACGAGCTAATGTAGAGCTAGTCAGTTAGTCTGGTATAAATCTATTTTAGACGGTTGACGTTAAAATTACTTCAAAGACTGCCTAGATGGTGAAGTAAAAAATCATTTTTTATAGTTCATTTTTTATACTTTTAAACTCCCTGGCTTCTTTGAAAATAAAAAATTTGAATTAGGAAGTTATACATTTTTTAGCCCTGATAGACTAGTCAGACTCTGATTAGGGCCCCAAAAGACGTTCTAAATTAGAAGGTCTAGAAAATGCCCTAACTGGTCGCAAGTCTGCCCTGAAAATTTTTCACACGGACTATACATTTTGCATGTCAAACTAAATAACAAACGTTGCTGTTATCCTTGAGACATTACAAAAGCGTCTCATATTAAGTCCAGTTTCAGGTCTGGCCCAGCTCTGGCTTTATCTAAACTCTCTAGTCTAGAAGATATGATCTGGCCCACGTATGGTGCTGATCAGTTCTAAGTTCGATTAGCAAATTTTACTTCTACATATTTCGAAAAAGTTAAAGGGTGTCTAAAATGATAGAAAATAAGAAATGTACACTATGAAAACAATACTTTTTTTCTTATCACGTTGACAGTCCATGGTCTTGTCTTGATTTGGCGCTGATCAGCTAAATACAACCTCATCCAACTATTGGCTAATCATATGTTAATTAGCGGCTGACCACAAGATCTGGTCTGTGGCTACCAAACAAAATATTTAACTTTTGGCCAAGGTCAAACTTAACCATGTGGCCAGGGTCAAGACTAGAAACCAGACGGTTTTGTCTAGGCCGGACCAGCACCAGAATATTTTTCCACACGGCCAGTTTTCTTCTAATGTCATAATATAAAATCGTACACAACTTTATTTTATAATTGTATGAATTTAAAACTTTTCAGAAAATTGAGTATTTAAAATGAGGCCTTGCAAACATAAGGCGCAGCATAAATCAGTCTAGCTTTTTTCTGCGTACTATGACATCTCAAATTACACAATACCTAACTTTCTCCTTCATAGTTTATATCATTGCGACTGGTTTTTGGTCCTAGCCTATATCAAGAATCAAGGTGCTTTTGTAATTTTTAGCATTTTAAGAATAATTCTCCATTTTCTCTGCTTGCACATAATATATAATCGATGGGTTCTACCAATATTAGGGTACCTTTTCGCTGCGGATAAGAATTAGGCTAACTTCATTTAACTAAGTTTGCAGGAGGGATAAATAACCTATTATTTTTCGAAACATTTCCTACGATTTCAAAACTCCAATATTTTGCATTACAGCTTGTAATGTAATTTTAGCTCCTATTACTTTCAAAACAAGAAATTTTCAAAGGTTTTTTTTTTAACACTTCTACCTGTTTACTAAATTTCATACAAATTGACGTTAACCTAATTCTTAACGGTAACGAAAAGATAGCCTATTATTCGTAGAACCCATCGAATTGTCTATAATTCATGACAACACAGCAAATAGACTTTATATTATAAAGTACATAAAGTCCACAGAGGTGCTCTTTTTGCTTACCTACATCCAACAATATTAAGCGATCTGGTTCGTTAATATCGTAACAATCCGCATGTTACACTGAATTTTCTTTACGAAATCGCTCTTCCGTTAAATCACGCTATGTTGTGTCCCATATCCTCATATGTCGCGTCGTTCTACGTTTACATTCTCATACTCGGTCGCGAATGTCCAGGAAAAGGTTCACATAAAAATGGTTGTATTCTATCTTTTATTAGAGAAGTATATATCATGATGCAAAAAACAGTCTGTCATTCTAGCTATAGAACAGCGAACTATTATGAGAAGTAATAAATTCGCCACTAGCGCGCACTGTGCGAATTGTTTGAATTCTTTCCGCCGCATGCAGGTATATTTTAATCAAATAAAAAACCCGTATGCGGTAAGTTTGATGATTATAATTTTTCCCTGTTTTCATTTCTTCAGATAACTAATGTGAAAAGGTTTAAAATATATCAATCAATATTTACCACATCTGTAAAGTATTTTTTTTAAGTAGATACTTCAATTTATTTCTAATTTGCATCCATATTAAAATGCTGATTTTAAAAAATGGATTCGAACATTAATGGCGGGATTATGAATACACGAATATACTCGATTGCATTCTTCACCTCTTCATATTACTTATATGAACAACTGAAAACAGGACGAAAATAGAGTCATCATACTTACCTCACACAGACTGCTTATTTGATTTGAATATTACCGCGCTGCGCGACCTTCCATGCGCGGTACATCCCAAGGATACGGTTCCTCATTAGGTATTTTCAACTTCAACCATGAAAACAATGTATCAAATGCATAGAACAAAACTTCATTTCTTTAGTATCTTTGTAATTATTAATTATTATTATCATTTCATTATTTAATTAAATAGTAATCAAAAAATAGAAAATATTTTTCAAATACACTTATATAAAAAAATTAGGTTTTACGAAGATATTAGCAAAATGGGGCAGAAATGAACTGAATCCCATGCATTTGATCCCTTATTTTCCCCTCAGCAATCTACGAAGTGAAGTTAGCTGTTGATTGAAATGGAAATACCTAATTATGAATATTAATGGTGCTTTTTTAAAATCGGGTGCAACAATTCAAAAAAAATTGTAAACATGAAGTTAGTTTTAAAGAAAACTTTTTTATCATTCAAAGAACCGTTTTAAAGTTCGAGCATTACAGACAATTGAATTGGCCCTAAAATTATTGACTACTTTGCAGCTGCATCTCTCGGCACCTTTTGGCTCAACGAATTTAAAAAAAAATGTACATCATTTCTCAGGACAATTGCTCCGCATAAAAAAAAAGAAATTTTTTAACAGACCTAAAACTTTAGTAAATATATAAATGTTAAAATTGGCACTTTCTTCATAACTAATTTTACTATTTTGTGAACTTCTTTGTCAAATGAAAAAGGAAAGCTTGGTGTTTTATTGGTTTTCTTTTAATTTAAACCATTTATTAATAGGGTTACCACCTCGGTGAAGCCTCTCGCCGCCCGGAGAATTTTCATTGTCAGTCCATCCTGGGGGGGGGGGGGAGTACATCGGGATTTTCAAATTGTTAACGTGGCACATTATCATAAAGTAAATTTTAAGATCCAAATAAAACCTCAATCTCCTTAAATACTGATCACCTCTTATCTTTCTTTCGTGTTTAAAAATTTTTTTAAAATTGCACATCGGAAAACTCAGTGGCCCGGAGAAATTTGCGTTCGTCCGGAGAGCCGTAGATTAAATCTCAGAATCGAAGAGGTGGTGACCCTATTTATTAACGAAGACTTTATTCAGGATTAATTGCAAAATAACCTATAATGTGTGCCAGATCCCATTTTACAATTAAGTTTTTCGGTTTTTAATAGTTATTTGCCTGTTAGCTTCGTAATAATGTTTAACAATATTGTTTTTTTTTATATTTTCTGGTTTTGCTTTACATAAAAACAATTTTTTTCCTCTGAAACTTTTTTTCATCTAAGAAGATTTTGTGAGAATATTGCTGTTAACGATTTTGCAATAATAAAAAATCTGATGACTGGTGGAGTTTATAGGTTTAATATAAAACATTTTTTACCTGGATTGAAAACTTCAAATTTTTAATGTAGCTTTTTTATAAAATACTCTGTACTGAGTGATTAATATTATTGCGTATGGTGTTTTCTGACAAATATATAATTTAGACTTTCAATTGTAGCAATTTGGATTTGGGCCGCGGGGGATGTGCCGTGAACACTCATGCATGACAAAACTGTAACATAGCGATAAAGCGCAGTATCGCATTGGTCTAGCCAGCTGATACTTAACTGCGCCATGTTACGCAACATTGCAACATGGTCCTGTTTACGTTTCGGTGAATTTGAATTGAAGTCAAGGTCAGAACCAAACCCTGTAAATACTCGTAAACCTCAAGTGTGTGTGATTTTTTATGCGGATTTTTGGACATTTCTCCCTGGTTTTGGTAAAAAAAATGAGAATCATGCAATATTAGCTCATCAATTGAAGAAAACATATTCTTACCTCTTTGATAAATTAAATGTTTGTCTTGAATTTAATATTGAAATAAAGAAGGACCCCAGATTTTCTTTAGAAGTGTTACTGGCTACTATTGGCTACTTGACTAAATATACTATCAAATTTGAGTTGAGCACCATACTACTTGGATTCAAGCTAAAGAGTAGAGTGCAAATTTGAGTCCCCCTGCCCCCTCCCCCCAAGGAATTTGATTTGAAAAATTAGATCACACAGTCTCTTGAGTCAGTAGGATGCTTCTGGACACAAATGGAATTTCCTCTTAAATTTAAGGCTTAAACGAATTTCATTTATTTAAAGAAGAATTTTTTTGCAGCAAACATTAGCCTTTTACAAACGAACTTTACCTAATCTTGCAGAGAAATAATTCTGTTTCTGTGAAAAAGATATTTAAGTGGTTCTAAACAAATCAGCCAAGAGGACGATTTTCTTGTTTCAATCCAACTTTATCTCTGAGTGGACAGTATAAATGACATTTGATTATTTCTCATAACGGTTCGATGTTCTATGCTTCTATACATAGAGTGACAGAAGGTTGTTTTGCTTCACTCTCTACTTCTCTAAATAAGAGGGAAGAGAAAAATGGGAAGAAATTAAAACTTTAAAATTTTGTAATTGATTTAAAAATAATATTCCTGTTTCGAAACTCAGCAATTTTGAATAGGCCATTTTGGCAGCATTTAGAACAAAATGTGTTGCTTTGTTTAATATTTTTTCTCTAACCTTTGCCCGATCGTTGGCTCAATAAAATCAGATCAAGTGTCGGTATGATCGAGTAATCACCGATGTTGGCCCAATCTTGGCTGGCAAGGTTTACCAATGTGTTCGAGACCCTTGGCCAGTTTTGGCTGGCAGTCTTAAGTTATTACTGGATGCCAAGTCTTGACATTGTCACTGGTATCATTAGGTCTGAAGCAAAAGCCAAGCAAAGGCCAATGGTCAATTTACCACTGGGATGTGATTATATTAATACAAGTTAAGAAATTTAAAAAAGAACTCTTACAGTCTGTCAAGTTAAAGCGTGGGTGGCTTTACTCGCAGTCGGTAAGGTGTATCGACATGATTTTGACTTTGACTTTTGATTTTGACTTAGACTGGAGATCTACGTATACATTTGTTC
This sequence comes from Belonocnema kinseyi, assembly GCF_010883055.1. Taxonomy (NCBI): domain Eukaryota; kingdom Metazoa; phylum Arthropoda; class Insecta; order Hymenoptera; family Cynipidae; genus Belonocnema; species Belonocnema kinseyi. Next base: position 99,448,925 of record NC_046662.1, read on the forward strand.
TTCTAACGGAAGCAGCAAAGAATTCTGGGTCGAGGATTGCGTGGTGATATTGCAAATAAAAATAGAAACATTAAACATTAATCAATAATTTATTGATATGTGTATGGTTTTTAAGAATTTTCATTTAGTTCTCTTATTCATAAGCATAAAGTGCATATAAATAAAAAAGTCACAAATCTTAGAATCTAATAGAATAAAATGAATATAAATTCATAAAACCATTCAAATAAGGCGGAAGTAATTTTTAAATATTTTTCTAGATTGTAATCTTAATTATATAGTTCAATTCGCAAATAGAAAAATACTTTGGAACATGGATGATTGGATTATCATTTTTAAAGAGAACATACAAGAAGGAGAAAGAGAAAAGATTGAGTTGGCGTATATAATTTATAGTGCCTTAAAGACCAGGTCCATTCCATTTATGAAAGACTTCTGTCATGAAGTTCAATTTATAGGATAACTGAGCAAGATGAAGTAGAACAAATCTCTAAGTAATAAAAAGCAATTAAAGATTTACGACAAAGCATTAGCATCGTCAGAATCACAATAATAAGTAACTCCCGACATTTCTAAAACCATTTGAATTTACATGATAATAAAATCCAATTATCACACGATCAAATATTTTATGGGGCTTCCCTATACATAATTATCTGCTTGGGAGTAAATGCATATGTTCTTTAGAAATTAAATGACAGTGGCTACGTTCACCGAAATTCGGTGAGCTGAGCAGAAGCATTTTCGGTAAGCCTAGGCATTTCGATAATCGAATGTAAATGAATATATCAAATTCACGAGATATACAACTTTTTTGCATATTGTGTTGTAAAAATGAGATTCTTAATTATTGCTATAAAATTAGTCAAAGTAGGCTAGAAAAAAAAACGTTAAAAGCAACTTTTTAAATTATTTATAATAAAAATAGTACGACCGACGGATGGATATCTGACCCAAGCTGTAAGACTTTTAGCCACGGGTTACAAAATCCTCCTAAACAAAAAAATGAATCTGACAAGCCTTTAGAGTAAACAGTAAGTTTAAAGTGCATTCATGGTCTGTCTCTAAAGATTTTACTTCCTATTTTGTCAAAATTGTATTTGATATTCAAGCTTATTTGAGTTTTTTTAGACAAACTTTAGACTCGAAATAAGACTTCGTTTTTTAGTATTAAATAAGATATTTTTTCGTTTTTGCTGCTCAACAAACCGGTTTGAATTTTTCTTTAAAGTGTACAAGAAGTTAAAAGCAGTAGAGCATATAACTCTATGGCGTTTAATTGATGTAATTAAGCAATTAAGTTGTAGAAAGGTGAGCCGCTCTTTTTATAGAACAGATGTAATAATTTGTAGTTCAACACTTAGTTGCAAAATATGATCACAAATTAACTAGACTATACCTTTAAATAAATGTTTCGATAAATTAATTCAATATAACCGTAAGAGGATTCCATTTTATTTTAATTCACATAACTTGCCCAAAGGATAAGGAATTTGAGAGCTGAATATTTGGCTGAGAACAACAATTTTTCAAAGAGTATTATTGTGTTAATAAGTGCATTGTGGCGTTTATTGAGTGTTCTCGACATTAATACAAAAACTCTCCCATGCTTGCGGCAAAGTGTCGAGAATCTAAATTTTGATTTCTATATTGTTTAATTACATTGATAAACCGTTAAAAATGTGAAAATTATAAATACTGAGTATTTTTAATGAATCATAATTTTATTTAACTTTACTATGAAAAAGCCATATTTCATTTCATAAATAATTAAAGCATATTGTGGCTTAGGAACATTTTTTTAACCTCAGCACAAAAATTCGAAGGGTTTGTAGTTTTTAATCGATTACGCACAGCAAATAGAAGAGTTATATGCTTGTAAATTTTTGCTGTTGTTTTTCATGTTCCACTATAACTTTGGATAGAACTAGACAGCAGGTTATAAATAAAAAAAGATACAAAAAGTAACGTACATGAGAGTCCCATAAATGACGCAGACAGTGACAAAAGAAATTTGAGGAAGAAATTTAGAAAGGAATAAAAAGCAAATTAGTGAAATCTTGAAATCAATTATTGAATATTAAAATTTATTTGACATAATAGTAAATTATAATGACAATAGTAAAATACATACAAATGATTATATCGAAAGCATCTACAATTTATTATATACTTATGAAGAAAATAAGGTTGTTGCATACATTATTAGTATATTATATTCAACATTGTGTATTATATACATTATTATTATAATAGTGCAATTAAACAATTAAATAGATGATTCTTTAAATTTCAGAATAACTTTCACAATCATATACTCATAAAAAGATTTAATTATTTTTTAATATCATATGAACATAATAATGTCAAAAATGTGATGATTCTGTTTCATTTTTATTGAACGTTTATAATTTGAAAATTTTAATCTGAAATTTAAAGAATTATTAATTTTATTATTAAAGTTCACTAATATACTAACAACGTGAAACGTAAAAAAAAAAGAATGTTTTCAAATATGCAATAAGAAATATCAAAAACTGATTTATAATAGGAAGGATTATAAAGTAATTTTTCAACAGTATTTACAAATGATGAAATGTACAAATTTAATAAAAAATGTGAATTACTCAAGTTTGATAACTATTATTAGCGAACTGTATCTAATGTTTGCTCAAATTGATGGCTTGATTTCAAAATGATTCAAAACTGACTAATAATTTTTTCGTGCAAAAATGCTAAGCTTTTAGTCATATTTCACTAATCCAAAGTAGAAAAATTTACTAAAACTGTAAAGAAGAACATATCTCTGATTTTCTAGTAAAATGAGAGAACCGAAAATTGTCTTACTATTTGACATCTAAGTTTAAACGTCAACAATAAAATTCTTCGTAATAAAAATAAGTAAAAATCCAAGTAATAAAAACCACGAAATCTGATCATGCACACATGCAAATACTTCTATTTTTTAAAAATAATACGAGTAAAATTGGGTAAACATTATTTTTGGTTTGAAGCTGAAAACGATAGAAATAAATAAGGATCAGAGATAGAAAAGAAGAAAGAGGATTTCAAAGTTGCTTACTATATTTGTTTTCTCTTTATTTATGTTTTTTAAATTTCTAAAAACACTTCGTTATTTGAAGTTTTTACCACTTAGATTAGTGAGAGATTAAAGAGTATCAGGGGCTTTTTACTGAAAATTGGTAAAACTTTAATAGAATGACTTTTTGCTTTTCAATGAGCTATTTTTGACTAATACAGTTTTATAAAGTAAAAAATTTAATTCTCAAACAGACGGTTTGAAGTATCAACAAATGAGCCTCATAACAATTGAGAATGGAGTATTTTTGAAATTTAATTTAAAAAAATTTCTATAACACAATCGAATGAAACAATCAAAAATATATCTTTTATATCGCAGTATTTATATGCGTCTTAATATTCCGAATTTTCTACGTAATTAAGTAGAGTTAAAGATTACGTTTCTGAAACCTCTGTAGGTTTCGAGGTACACAATTCTCATCGTGACACTCGCGCTGCGCGCTCGATTTTTGACGGACACTTGTAAATGTATATTTTCTCAATCACCCTAAAATAAATAAAAAACTACAATATTTTTTTCAGCACTTTTTCTCTGTCTCACGTTGTTATTCTAAGAATAGTATTTTGGTTTTCATATTACTTTTTATGTATAAAGCAAAATATCCTGAAAGTCTTCTTTTAGATTTTTACGTATCTCACGTCTTTTGGCGAAATATTATAATTTTAGATTTTCTACATATAACTTATGATAAATAAAAAGAAAATTACGAGTCCCATTGGAAAATGGTTTACACATTTTGTAGGGTTTTTCAAAAGGTTTGAAGACTTTTTTTTAGATTTTTTCATATTTTGCGTAGTTTGGTTCAAAATTTGAATGTTGTGGTGTTAAGTTTGGGGCAATTCTAATAATTTTTAATCATAAATGATGAGAATGCAATAAATTATTACAAATTTGTACCTCTTTTTTGAGCGATTAACTTTTCTATCCATTTTTTTCGAATGTTTTGTCGTTTTTCCACAAATTTGAAAGTTTTATTTTTATTTGCAATGTTATTTTCCATGAATGAAACAAAAAGTACGCGTCTGATCAAGAAGTGATTATTAACGGATTTGTAGATCTTTTTTGGGATTACAATTTTCATTATTCCATATTTTTTCGTATTCTGCATAGTTTGACCACGAAATGGAATTTTTGATTTTTCATTATTTTGTTAGCAATCAAATTTTGAATTTTTTTCCAAAAAAATCCAAAAATTTGTTATGATGTTCTTGTAAGGCTTTCAAAAGGCTTTTTTTAGGGCCTAAGAAAAGTGTGCCAAAGATCGCTTTGATTCAGGAGGTCTCGAAATGTGGAGATCCGTTGAAAAACTGTGCTGGACAAATTTCGGACAATACCAATACTTTCTCAATCAAAATTGATGAGAATGTAAATAAATGAAAAGCTTAAAAATATATTTCATGTGTTTAAAACAAAAGTTCTACATCATGATTATTAAACAATAATGAATCATTGTGACGTGGATAGTGGGTATATGTAATAGATATATGTACGTCGTACTAAATCTTTTCGTGAATCTTGCGTTCTCGATGAACGATCGACGTTATTGGGAGCACCACGTCTTACATACATTGGTAAGAAGGATAAGTAATCGACCATCGTAACCTAACTCAGTTACATTTTCAAATACAGAGAAATAGAATTGAATTTAATTGCACATTATTGAAAACCATAAATTAGGATTGGGCTTGTTATAACGTGATTACTTTGTTAGAGGCACACATAAACAACGTGTGTTGTGTAACGAAACTTTCATCACTGTCGAATTTGACAAGGAGTGAAACACGCAGACTATTTCTGCAATATAATGTACAATTGTGCAATATGTACATTAGCAATGAGCTTGTATTTCAAACGAAAGATGATTTTTTGGTACATGAATCATCCTAAGTAATTTATGTGTGAATCTAATTAGCTTATGGTTTATTAGTTGCAATTAAGAAATTGTACAAATAGCGTTATACAAATATTGGAACAGCATGTAGATATTTGAAAAAATTTAATTTTTTAGGAAACCTGACTGATTAAAAAAATGTACCCAACTAATCAGATATGCATAGGTTTTAAATTACTCTTTAAAGTCTTGACATTTGAAATTATGGTTATATTTTCAATTTCTGTTATTAGATACTTTGTAAGGTAAGAGAATATACGTCTAATATATTGGTTTCTCTAAAAAGTTCTCTTCGATATTTCTGATACTTCCGTTATTACGTATCACGTCAAGAACGATTAAAAGGTTCGAATTCCATATGACATGATTTTTATTTATTAACTCGTTTAAACTATCAACTATAATATGCATAGACGCGTTCGCCCGGGTTCCCTCAAGAAATATTGTGGTAATATTTTTGAAAATGTGGACAAACTCAAAAAAGCATTGTGCATAAAAAGTTGCTAATTTCAATAGGCCTTGTCTATTAAGTTCTTCGAAATTCGGCGAGCGCAGACCAAATATTTTCGATGTTTCTAGACATTTCGATTTTATTAGAGGAGGTTTTAGCATTAGTTAAAGTAAAATTTAAACCACAACTAAGCTTAAATAATTAATCAGAAATTAAAGTAAACTTTAATGTTTCTTTTTAATTCTCTTAACATTCGCTATTGTTTAAAATGATAAATATTTATAAAATAAACACAAAAATTAACATTTAATAGCTATATTCAGCTAAGAATAGCCTTTGTGGTGCATGACAACTAAAATTGGTCCCCCACTAACTCAGGATGAGGAACTGAGCAAATATAGTTTTCAAGTCGGTAATATCCATGTATATATACGTTTCCCAGGCGAAGAAATTATATATAGTTTATACATAATGGATAAAATTATATATAATATTTCCCACTACTACGTATAATTTTTCCGTCTGGTTTATTACAGTCAAAGTTTGATTCTTTTCAATTTTGAACCAAGAAGCAAGCTATAACTCAAGCATTACGTACTACATAGAGTGGCTGTTGCATAGCAACATTTTCTACATTTTTGTAAAAAAAAAAAAGATTCTGCCCGCTAGTGTCAACATTTTGATTGTTTTTATTCAATTTGATTATAAACGTAACGAGTTAATATACTCATCAATTTTCTATAGTTTAAGCCTGTCCGGTAATGCACTTTCAATCAGACTTGAATTCTTAATACTCATCATTGTTCTCTCGTTAAGTTTCTTCGGTGATGTATTTTAAAGCAGACTTGCGTAAAAAACCAATAAGTTTATACGTAATAATGTTAAAAGTTTACTTTTGATTGTCCAACTTGTTTGTAAAATAATATTTAACATACTTTGATAAATATTTATGTGAATGTACAACTTCTAAAACCCCATCAATAATTTGAACTAAAAACAAGGGGACAAATTTGCACACAATTGCATATATATGAATATTCTGTAATAACTTCTTATAGCAACAATAATTTCTTACATTTTCACAATTCACCGCTGCGCTAGAGAACTTCGGCAATTTTAGTAAAAATTAATTTTTTTATTCATTAAACCACTCCGTTTTTGATTTGTGCAATTAATTAATTTATAGAAATTGAGGTAATTATTATGCAAATTAAAAAGAATCGACTGAATGGAAATTATTTAAATCGGGAAATTTAAGAATTCAGATATTTTATTTTTTTTTAATAGTACGACTGACGGATGGACACCTGACCCAAGCTATAAGACTTTTAGCCACGAGTTACAAAACCCTGAATTATTATTATTATTATTATTATTATTATTATTATATTATTATTATAATCCTGAATAATTTTGTTTCTGTAAAAAAGATATTATATGTATAAAAAACAAAAATATTGACATTCAAGAGTGTTGCATACATTTTTTACATTTCAACTAAAAACAAAAGCATGTACTTTTAATTTAATCAACTGTTTTATTAAATCGCGAAAACAGCAGTCTAAAAGACGTAATTGCTTGATGAAAAATTACCATATATGGATGTTGACTCACTTATACATAGATCGAACTGGAACATAATATTCGACAGAGCCATGAGACAGGCTGAGAGTCAGAGTCAGGTTAAAATTTCCAAAATTTGACAATTAGGCCCTCATGTTCTGGGACCCTTCATTTTTCTATTCTTTCAATATATTATGTAATATTCGTGAATCTTCTAGAATTTCCTAGAAAATTCTTCAGCATTCTCATCGAATTTTCTGAATTTTCGAGATATTTAAAATAATTACTCTGAAGTATTGCAGAATAAATCTTCTGGACTTTTCCATAATATAATTGGTTTTCGGTATTCTACACGGAAAAAATGTTAAGAAGCAGAATAATAGTTTTTCTCAAGAATGATCTAAAAATTTACTGTAGACTATTTTTTATTAAGAAGCCTAATTGTTGTTTTAATCTTTGGAAAATGTTATCAAAATAAAAAAAATCCATATCTAAATGTGAGTTAACAAAATGAGTTTGGATCAGTAACTGAAATTTTGTTGTGACGGAAAAAATCTCTGAACAAACCGGTGTTGTTTGCAATTACAAAATTTTTGTTCTCAATGTATGCAAATAATTGCGAGCACGAAGTGGGAAGTATCAAGGTGAGAATGTGCTTCTCAAGCACGTATTATTGTTCATTATATTATTATAATTATTATTGAGTATCATTGGGAGCGTATATTATTCTTAACATATAATAATATCCAGAAGTGTACCAATAATGCAACATAATATTTATATGTTCCTCTAAAAAAGATCTACAAATTTACTTCTCACCATTTTTTGATAAGACGTGTATTGGATTATTTCTGTATAAAGTACAACGATTAGAAAAGCCTTCATGAAAATTTGTAGTAATTATTAATAGATGTATTTTTGACGATGTTATCAATTATTTTTAAGATTGGAGACTTTTTAGATTGATTATATGTACTGTTCATCCATAAAAAGACCTGAAAAATCGTATTTTTTATTAGAAAAATGTTATAATACACTCTACATTTAGGATAATAACTTAGATCATTTTATTTTACACAAAATTAAAATAATAAATAAATAAAAAAATTAAATAAAATCAACTATACTTACATGAAATTTCTGCCATTCAGGCAAATTTTGCACTTTAGGGACATGTGACACAGCTAAATACCTATATTACCGACCTCACTTTATCAGTTCACTGAATCTTTTTTTGAACCTAAGAACTTTTTTTGTAAATAAAATATCGAGCTGAAACTTTAAAAATGTATTTGAGTACAATAAAGTACGTTTGGGTACTGCATTTTGGTAGGAACTTCACTGAAAATTATTTTATCTTTTTTCTGAACCTTGACATTTTTTAAACGTTCGAACTTTTTTTATACATAAAATATCGGTCTCAAACTTTGAGAAATGCAAGAGCCGAAAGAAAAATACGTTTAAGTACAAATTTTAATAATAAAAGATGTAAAAAAAATTTATTTCAACTATTAATTCCATCGGCATCAGCCGGTAACGTTGTACATGAAAATACGAACCCTGGCGGCCACTAGACGAGGCTCTAGAGGATTCGTATTTTCGTGTACAACGTTACCGGCTGATGTCGATGGAATTGATAGTTGAAAATTTTTTTTACATCTTTTATTATTAAGCTTTGTACTTAAACGTAGTTTTCTTTCGGCTCTTGCATTTTTCAAAGTTTGAGACCGATATTTTATGTATAAAAAAAGTTCGAACGTTCAAAAAATGTCGAGGTTCAGAAAAAAGATGAAATAATTTCCAGAGAAGTTCCTACCAAAATTCAGTACCTAAACGTACTTCATTTTATTCTAATACATTTTCCAAAGTTTCAGCTTGATATTTTATTTGCAAAAAAAGTTCTTAGGTTCAAAAAAACATTCAGTGAACTGAAAAAGTGAGGTCGGTAATATAGGTATTTAGCTGTGTCACATGCCCTTAATGATAAAAATCAATTAAATCAAAGAAGTGTAGATTGTTACATTAATTAGGAATATTGGACAAGATTTAAAGAAATGAAACCACTTACAGTTTTCAAGCACGCTGTTATTTCGATCTGAACATTAAATTTAATATAGAATGTATATGAAATTTCAACTACCGTTTATGCAAATTACTTTATATACATTCGTATTAAATTTATTACAGATTTTTCTAACAGTGTAATCAGCATGTTAAATATGACATATACAGTAAAGCTCTTCCATAGCGCTGATTTTGGAACTGACGGTGAGTGGGAACTAACTCATTATAGTCCGCTCCGCTTTTGTTTGTTCAGGCCTCAGTGCTCGCCTGAGTGACAAGCGCCGACCCTGCGCAGGCCCTGTTACACCTAAGTGTGGCGCGGCGTCAATTCTCGAAAGGGCTATAGAAGGGAGGGCTATTGAAGGGTTTCACTGTATATGATAAAATAATTTAATAATCCAAGCAGAAATATTATATATAGTTTAAATATAGTACAAAGTATGATATATAATATTCATTTGTTTTATACATCTTTTGTATAAAACAAATAAATATTATATATAAAATTTTGTACTATATATAAACTATATATTTTTTTCCGCCTGGGAAATGACAATTCTTATTTGATAAAAACATAATAATGAATAAAAGAATATATTTTATTCTCCTAAACGAAATAAGGCGTAGTTCTAATAAACAGAATAAGCCAGAGGCAGACCAGAACATTTTGACACGATTTTGTGTTGTAATGAGCTATAATTTCAAAATTTAATTTAATTCCAGAACATTCCTGGAACGTTTCAAATCGGCGGACATTTTACACGTTCCTGAAACGTTCTGTGCTATTATGGGGTAGGCTTTATAAATGGATTACATCATCTGAATTATAAGATTCTATCAATTATTATTTTAGCTCATTATATTGAGTATTAAAAAAAATATGATGCTCGTTTTTTATTTATTTTAGTTTCGAAGTTCAGGATTAATGAAATAGGCAAATAGGTATACTATTTCTGACTGTAGATTGTCATATTTTTGAATATCAATGCTTACAATTTAAGAAATATAAAAGTGTTATTTATGGGACCATTTTTTGACATATTTTCTTTGTAACCTTGAAATTCTTGAACCTGAGAACTTTTTTTATATTTGAAATATCTGCAAGATGTGAAAAAGCTGACATAAACGTAATTTACTGTCGGCTCTTGTACTTCCCGAAGTTTCAGCCTGATATTTTATGTATAAAAAAAGTTCTTAGGTTCAAAAAATGTCAAGGTACTCTCTGAATATGAATTAGTGAAATATTCGCTGATTGAAATAGTAGTCAGACATTTCACTGATTAATCAGTAATTTAGGACTATTTACATTTATATTTGCAATTTTTTCATTTAAATTTACATTTTTTACATTTACATTTACATGTTTTACATTTACATTTTTAAGTTAAGAGTTATTGTCACTCTTTTAGTTAATTAGCAAGAAGAATTCCTTAATGAAATACATTTTTTAATTTTTAGGCTGTAAGTCTTCTAAATTAATTCCGGGATAAATATACTCTTACTCGTATAGGAAGTACTTACTTAAAGTAGTCCCGCTCCTGGAAAAGCTAATGAAAGCTATGACCATTATTTTTTCTGAAACTTGGAATTAAATAGAAAATTTGGCTAGGATATCAATTACTAAATTAAGTATCAAATTTGTATACTGATCAATATAAATAAAAAGTTTTTTAATTAATAATAAAATATAAATTTAAATGTTGATTTGAATCGATTCTAGCTACATTTTTGATTCTATGCCTACCCTAGGAAGCATTCTACCCTGAAAACAAGTATAAATAAGCAGTTCAAATTTTACATTATATTTTCTGTCTGCAAAAAGGTTTCCCCAACAATATTCAACGTGTTTTTAAGACACAATTAACGATTTTTGGATGTCGCGGAAGGCCTCTCCATAAGATCCCATGTTTTTTGAAACGAGCCGGTAGTAAGCGTTGAATTCAGAAAAATTAAGAATTTGTATTCCTATGAATACGCGATTTTTCTCCGTCTAAAAATCCCCCAACGGGAGCAGAAAAAGTGAAAATCCTATTCCTCTCAATCGACTTATTTAAATTTAACGAAAGAATTTATTTAACCTATGTTTTATTATTAAATTTTTCTATAACTTATAAATTTGAAAACTATTCAAATTTATATTTATTTACATTTTAATAATAATATATTTAAACGTTTAAAAAAATGCCTCAAAGAAATATATTTAAATTTCTGAATTAAAATAATTTTAACTCTAGAGAGGCGGAGTTGAATTGATTAAAATTGAATTTTCAAAACTTGTATTCCACATGAAGGAATTAAAACAATTTATTACACATATTTTCTGAACTTATTAGGAGGAATTAAATAATCTCAAAATATGGACACTTTTGTGGAATAGAAGACATCTCTGTGAGGTTATATCTGTCGGTACAATTTGAAGGAATTAAATATTCCATATTGAAAACCTTTTCTCTTTTGGGGAATAGGAACCTATGTGGCGGCCGTTATGGAAATATAAATAAATTAATTTCTGAGATATCCTATTCTTATAATGACAGTTTAGACAGATGGAAAAATCGTGCTTTCAAAATAATAGAATAATTCAAGTTTGAAACAGAGTTATAGAAACAGAGTTTCGGTCTGAAAATATTCATTTTTCTCTATTCAACGCTTATTGGCGGGGACATTAAGCAGTGATAATTCAAATTTTAACCTGGAAAGTGCCCGTAAAAAAGGCATTATGTGAAAGAGGACATATTTCTTCGCAAAAAAAACAACTAATTTGAATTATTTTTCATCTGATCGATCCAATAGCCGGGCTAACTTAACGGGTTTGAACATGACAGTTCAATTTTGAAATTAAAGTAATATGTGAGGATGCTTGTCATTTAAAAGCATCTGAACTATTCACCTTCTTTAATATTTGATCAAATCTATGGATTTTAAGTTTTTGCTATGATTCTTTTATTGGAATGTACTAAAATATTAATTTATTTTGATTGCTCTAAACTGACATGGTGCAGTGCTGCAACCCTCAAAAGTGGTTATTCCACTGAATCAATAAGAAGAGATGAGGTGGGAGATAGGCGATCCCATGTATTTAATTTCGAATGATTTTCGCTAGCGCCATCTATTACCTGAGGCTTTTGCGAACTAAAATAAAGCGCATCCAATTACTCAGGCCAGTTTACGAACTGAAATAGATGATAGACGTTTCTACTTGAGCGGTCAAACAGGGCGGCATTTTTCCAGTTTGACAATATCGGTAGAAAAGATAAGAGTGGGTAATTTCGCGAATATGGTCTATATTCTACTATTCTACTTCGCAAACTGGCTAGGCGAATTTGGGATGCGTCGACTAAAAAGTTTATATAAAAGAATCTGAATGATTTTAAGAGAATTTTTTAAATTATGCACACTTAAACATTTGGAAAAAATTACTGTTTTTTTGGTATTCAAAGATAAATTTAAGAGCCTATTAATCAAAATTTTAATCATGCTTTTAGTACATAACAATAAAAAAATAAAATATGGTGGAAAGTAACAAACATTTTTATTGAAAATTAATACATTTTTGGTGTTTAAAGATTACTATATATTTTTTGAATTCATTGTTTTTGTTGGTAGAAAATTTATCTTCTCGGTTAAGAAATCATCTTTTTCATTAAAAATTTAATTCTTTTAAGAAATTTGTTCATTTTTAATTAAAAATTTAACCATTTCAATAATTCTTCAAAATTTTTTCAGTAAAAAATTCATCTATTTGGTTGACAAGTTTAAAATTTAAAATTTTGTTTTTAATCAGAAAATTAATTTTCTAGGTTAAACATTTTATTTTTTATTTTAAAATTAAACTTTTTTAAAATCCGTTGTCTTCAGGTTGAAAATTGAGCTATTTAATTTGTCTTTTTAATGCTTGAAAATTAATCCTAGTATAAAATTCAATTTTTTGTGTTACAAATGTAAATTGTTTTTAAAAAATATTTGGTAAATTTTCGGAAAAATATTTTTTTAATCACTCAGAATCTTCTAAAATTTCTAAATGTCTGAAACGGAAGCGAATTTTTCTTAAAATTCTAAAAATATAAAAAAAAATTAAAAACTTGTCTTAAATATTCCGATTTTTTCGCGGAATTTATGGAATTGTTTAAAAAAAAATTTATCAAAAAATTAATATCTAAAAAATCCTTTCAAATTTTCGTATTAATCTTAAGAATATTTTTTCATTCTCTTGAAACCTTTCCAAGTTTAAAAAAAGTTTCCAAGCATGTAATTCAAAATCTTTCGGAACCGATTTTTTTCAATAATTTGTTAATTTTTTGTTGTGTAGTGAAATTGGAAAAATTTATTAAAGTAACTTTTGTGTTACGAAAGGTATGAATGTTGATTTAGAACACAAATGGGACATAACGTAAGTTAATTATTTCTTTTACACAAAACCTGGAAGACTTGGCAGGGTCATTAAAATTTTTTTAATGTTGTGGAAAAAGTGCAAAAATCATGTAATCTTGCAAATAATGACAGGGGTTTTTTTTTAATTGAAAGGTACTTTTTTTTATAGAATATTTAACTATTTCTTGAAAATTCGTCGTTTTATAAATATTAGGAAATCTTTTAAACTTCTAAAATATTTTTAATCACTACACACCCAAATTTTTCTTACAATTTTTACGTCCTAAAAAGTTAAAAAATTGCTGAAGATATTATGGATTATTTCTCAGCATTTTTAGAAATCTTTTAAAATTTCCTCTAACAATTTATTTTACAAAACAAGAAATCCTTTCAAATTTTTTGTATGAATATGATTTTAGTGGATGTTTTCAGTTTTTCATTTGCTGAGAGGCCGACAAATGTTGAGCAAAATATAGATTTTTTAATATTTCGAAAGAAAAATCTTTTTAAGAATTTTGAAAGATTTGAATATTATAAAAAAGTTTTCTTGAGTTTCCTAAAAAAATGTAACATTTTTCTTATTTTTAAATTTCATTTAAAGAGAATACTTAAAGTGATTCCAAGATTTTTAAAGAAAATTGTCAATTTATCAAAAATTAATTTTAAGAGAATATTCTACAACTTTTTCAAACCATTTCAAGAAATTGCTAAAAAAGATTCTGGAAAATTTTAATATTAAGAAGATTTTTAAAAGATAAAAGAAAAATTAGATTTCCGAAGATTTTAAAATAAAGTTTTGGATTCTATTTCAGAATTTGGAAAGGATTTAAGAAATTAAAAATTTTTGGTCTAAAATTTCAGGGAAAGTTGTAAGTTATTTTTTATTTAAAAAATAAATTTTTTTAAAGAAAATTTAAAAATATGTTGAAACTTTTTGAAACATTTAAAAACTGCGTTGGCTCAAGAATCCGGTAAACAAAAGTATCAACACTCAGAAATTTCCGAAAAAGTAAATATGATTTATCGCGTATTTGCTTGGACTGGTGTCATTTTTAGATGACGGTTGCTGACAGTGGAACCATGCGGTGGTTGTTTGATCTTTTTTTTTTTAATTTTTATATCAAATATTTCCTAAATTCATATAATTCGATATAATTTTTTTACATATTTCAGACAATTTAAAATTATTAAATTAGATTATTCCGCGAAGTGTGATTTGGTTTTGAATTCGCCCAATTTGTTGAAATGATATTGGTAGGGCGAAGAGGAATCTTCGATTCTTGCAGATTCTTAATACCTCCAGTTCGCAGAACCGGCGGAGAGTTTCCGAGAAATGTATTTCCCCGCCAAACAAATGCAATATAAATAGATGAATAGCTCTTTAAAACTGCTTTCTTGAAAACTTATTATACAATGTAATTAAATAGTATTTAGTTGAACTTTAATTAAATAAAAAAATTGATTAAAATAAATTAAATAGAAAAATATCTAATTTTCTTTTAACTTTTAATACTTTTCACATTTCCTAATTTAGTATATGTACTAATAACTCAGTTATTAGATTCAGCCTTTAAAAATAGGAAAAAAAACATCTTTTAAAAAATCTGGGCTATTAATTTCAGCTTCAGTTTAGAGTTAAAAAATTATGTTTTTTTTTTTGCAATTACAATGTCATTTTTTATACAAAATACAAATTTGGAATAACTATTTGCTTGTTACAAAGGTAAAACCACATTTCAAGTTTTGACAAGAAGGAATCACCGCTTATCTGTTTCTTTTTAAAGTTATATACGGTGGCGAGTGTATACCACATAGAGTTTGCGAATTGATAAACTTATGTTTCGAGATGGGAGACGTCCCAGACGATTGGAAAGAAGCGATTATCGTACCAA
>NC_046662.1:99464359-99484660 GCF_010883055.1 Belonocnema kinseyi
TACATAAATAGCACGAGAATTCTGGATCAATCTGAAAAATCTCTATCCCATCCACACACTACTCCTTTCCCCTGCTGAGTGAGTCACGCCTACCCCGAAAGGAAAATGGCTTAATGGTGTAATAATAATAATAATAATATAAATATAATTTTCGTAACATTCCGGAGATATTTCAAAAACATTTTTGAAGATTTCACATATGCCGACAAAATGCAGAAAATTTTTATGCATTCTTTTTTATTTTGCAAAACACACAAAATATTAGGAAAAATTAGAGTCAGCTTAAAAGATATTTAGGACTTTCAGAAGATTTGAAGAAATAAGTTTAAAAATAATTTTTCGAAAAACTATTCATGTTTTTAAATATTGTAAATCGCTTCAAAAATTCTGAAATTCCTAAATAATTTTTGTAACAAAATATAAAATTTTTACAATGACCTTCAAAACTTAGAGATTTGTAGAAACTTCCAGAGGAATCTTACCAAAAAAATTTATCTTTTCAAATCATTTAGTATTCCTAAAAAATCTTTTAATTGTCCTAAAATCTTCCAGATTTTCTTTCGTGTTTTTAAAAATAAAAACACAATTATTTACAATATTAAGATATTCTAAGTTTTTTAACCATTATGTATTTCATTTTTCTTACCTCTTTCAAAGTCTGAAAAAGTTTACAAATTGTATACTTTGATAGAAAAATTTTAAGAACAGAGTTATTTCCTATAATATTAGAAAATCCATTTGCAATTAAAATTTTCTTTTGAATCAATAATGTTTAGAAACAGTTTGAAAACATTTGATCATGAAATGAAATTAATTAATTGAAAATTTTCATTTACAAAATTGATGTTGCGTTAAACTCGTAATATTTATTAATAGACTCAATTACAGACGGTTAACTTAAACAGTCTTTTTTTATGACTCGCAAAATTCTTAAAAATTGAAAAAACAAACTGCAAGAATAAAAAACGAACATATATATCTTATTTTTTTCATATCTGACTTTGTTTATTAAATCCTTAATATCCATGGGCGAACTGGCCCTATTACTCCTATTAATAACAATTAATATGCATAAATATATTAAATTGTATAACTATTTTAAAACAAATCTCATATTAAATTAACGCGAACAATAAAAAATTCCTTGGAACATTTTTAAATACTCTCAAATATTGCAATTCCTTCCAAATTTTAACATCCTTAAATATTTAAAATCTTTTGAAATCTTTTGAAATCTCTTGAAATTTTTTAAAGCTCTTGAAAAGATATTGAAATTTTAAAAATACGATGAAATATATCAAAGCCTTTAAAATCTCATATTAAGTTACTATAATAAATTAAAAATTCCTTGGAATCTTTTTAAATTTTCTCAAATTCGTCAAATCTTTTGTAATACCTAGAAATTTTTTTAAAGATTTCTAAAGTACTTTTGAATTTTTTGAATAACCCTTCTGAAATTTTTTTATTTCTTTGAAATTCCTTTAAATTATAAAAACAAATTAAAGATTCCTTTAAATCTTTTAAAACATCTTCAAATATTAAAAATTTTTAAGAATCTTTTGAAATCTCTTGAAATTTTGTAAAGCTTCAGATTGAAATTAAAAAAAAGAAAAAAGTTCTAAAACGTTAAATATTGAAATGTTTGTGTATTAGAGTTTTGAAAATGGGATCAATAAAACTTCAAAGCTTTTGAAATATAATTTTCAAACATTTTTAACTATTCAATAAGAATAATGATCAATTCGATGAAATTGAAGTCTTCAAATTTTGAATTGTAAACTTGAAAGTTTATTTATAAAAAATTAATAATCATGAATTAATTGAAAGTGTTCAAAATTTAAACGTACGTTTTTCAATTGGTCAATCTATAAATTAAATTATTTCAGACTGAAATTTAAAAAACAGAAAAATTTCAAAATGTTAAAAATTTTAATGTTTGTAGATTACTTAAAGTATTAAATTAAAGTGTTAATAGAAATTACTCGAGTTAAAGTTTAACTATTTCTAAAACGATTTTTGTATATATGTAGTTATAGAATTATATATATATTTTTTAAAACATAATTTTGAATTTTGAACACATTCAATTTATTTATGATTAATAATTTTTTGTAAATAAACTTCTAAGTTTACAATTCAAATTTTGAAGACTTGAATTCCATCAAGTGGAAAATTACTTATATTTCATAGTTGAAAATAAGATTTCGAAAGTTTTCAATTTGTATCGATTCCATTTTCAAAACTCTAATCTACAAAATTACAATATTTAACGTTTAGAAAATTTTATATTTTCTAAATTTCAATCTGAATCTTTTAAAAATTTCAAGAGATTTCAAAAGATTTTTAAGGACTTTAAATATTTGAAGATGTTTTAAAAGATGTCAAGGGATTTTAAATTTATTTCTATCTTTTTTTTATCTTCCAAGGAATTTTCAATTGATTACAGTAATTTAAGATTTTGAAATATTTATTATATTTTAGGATATTTTAGCAGATTCCAAGGAATTCTCAATTGATTCTAATAATGTAGTATCAGATTGTAAAAGATTTGAAATATTTTAGGGTTTTTTTTTAATTTTCAAGGAATTTTCAAGAGATTTCAGAAGATTTTAAAGAATTTTAAATATTTGAGGATGTTTAAAAAGATTTCAATAAATTTTCAATTCATTTTTATAATTTAAAGGAATTTCAAAGAATTTTAACAATTATAGCAGGGTTGTTTAAAAAAATGCAAAGTACCTTATAAATCTTGAATAGATGTCAAGGTGTTTCAAAATATTTTGAAGGTTTCGAAATACTTGAGAGCATTTTAAAGGTGCCAAGGAATTCTCAATTGATTACAGTAATTTAATATGAGATTTCAAAGGATTTGATATATTTTAGGATATGTATCAATTTAGTTGAAAAAATTTGTTTTCTGAAAATTTAACCATTTTGTTGAAAATTTTTGTTTGTTTTGTTCAAAAATTAATTTCTTTCAGCTAAAAGAAAATTATTCTTTTTTGTCGAAAAATTAACTATGATTAAACATTAATTTTTGTATAGAAAATTAGACTTGGTGGAAAATAAATTTCTTTTGTGCAAAGTTCATGTATTTTATTAAAAATTCCGTCTTTTTTTAGCATACAATTCAGCCTTTTGGATAAAAATTTTAATTTTTGTTTAAAAACTTAGCTATTTTGTTGAAAACAATTTTAACAATTTTTTTTTTATTTATATATTTTATTCAAAATCTTATTTTTTTGCAGAAAACTAATTGTTTTAGTTGAAAGTTGAACTATTTCTATTAAAAAATAGTCAAATAGTCATTAATATTAATATAATATTTTATAATTATAATACTAATATCAATAATATATATAATAGTAATAATATCAGTTACCGACGCGCAACTTGCGCCTTCAAAGTAACTCTTAGCTAATCCGTCAAGAGGGCGCAGTTATCAGCGCATGTTTTTCGCATTCTCTTATTCCATTATCTCGGTAATCTCATCTCTGCAATGAGTTACCTTTCACTGATTGTCAGTGACCCATTTCAATTTCTTTGAAAATATTTTTTAACGAAATTCCTACACAAATGAAGTCCATCAAAGTAGTTTATAGGCTTCTGATACATTTTCCAAAGTTTTAGTCCAATATTTTATTTACAAAAAAAGTTCTCAAGTTCACAGAAAATTCAGTAAACTAAAAAAGTGAGGTCGGTAATATAGGTAATATATATGTATCAATAATTACAGTTTTTCAACATCTCGGAGTTCGATGATTTGCCATTTCACTACCAGAGAACACTACCATTATATGTTTGGGATTTAGCATCTAATTGACCAGATATTGACCTTGCCAACTGAGTTGAGTTACGTGCATGCAACCCGTGTGGAAAATTGTAAATATCGTGAAAAGTGTAACGTGCTGGTAGTGTTATAATATTCCATCCCTCGTACGTTTAAAGTGTTCATTAATTTTTAACAGTTCTTTTTCCTTTCATACTATTCGAATTAAATTGAAATTCTAGTGGAAATTCGATTAAATTCTACAAACTCATTCATTTTCTGAAAAATTATGCAGTGCTTTCAAAATATAAAAAACGCAATGAAAACTATTTAAAAACAGTAAATGATAAGTTTACTGTGCAAATCACCTCAAAGAAACATTTTCGTGATAAAGAATGCTGTGAAAGTGTTTTAAAAATATTACATGTTGACATATATTGCAAGATAAAGAGAGGTTATGTCGTATCTCAGAATGAACGATATCACAAAAGTTGCGCGTAAACTTTTTCAACGTCAACTTGTTTTTTACATATCTCACCGTGAAAACGTTTCAAAAACCTTTCAAAGAGATAATAAGGTGTTATGTGGTAAATTGATGGAAACTCTGTCACAGAAGAGAAAAAGGCTGAAACTTGAAAAGAAAGGCAAAATTGTATCAACTCCTAAGGAGGGTTCTACAAATTGGCAGGAATATTTTCTCTTCAAAAATTCCAAAAAGAATGTTATCAAAGTAGTGTCTTCTCCAAAAAATAATCCGCAGTTAAAGAAAAAAGAGGGAATAGGAGACGCAATTAAAGAATCTAAATTTAAAGAATGTAAATCAAAAGAAACGCCGAAAGAGGTTCCAGAGTTTTTCGACTTGGTCGAAATGGAAGATGTCAATTTAAAGAGTTTTTCTAATAGTTCCACGGGAGAAAGTCAACTGGAAGTTCCAGCTTTTACGAAAAAGGAACTGAAATATGAATCCAGACAAGAGAGTTTATCCTCTGGGCTAGGCGAGATTAAGAATGAAAATGCTGGGCGTATAGTTTCGAAAAATGTTATTCCATCTCAGATAATTGTTAAAAATATGCTATCGTTTTCGATCTTTGATAGTACAAAATCAGCGAGAGTTACACATAAAACTACGCGAGATATCAATGACATCATTTCGTTTTCACCAAGTGAAGATTCATCGAATTTAATCTTGCCAAGTGTAACACGAATTTTATCTGCTACTATGTCGGAAGCTTCGAAGAAGGCTTTGGCTATTTGGAAAGAAGGGATGATTCAGAAATTGGGGAGAGAAGTATTCGATGCGTACCAAAAAGGTATAGAATGTTATAGTGTCATATTTATTTTATACATTTAAAAAATAATTTAATTGCAGATGTATGCAAAAATTGACAACCGTATGTTTTTTTTTGTGATTTCTTGAGACAGTTGGGAATGATACTACATTTTAAATAACAGAAATTTTCATTTGACATACTTTTTCAACATAATATTGCCAGAAAACTATTTTCGTGATTGCTGTTGATCTAAAATAACTAAAATATCCCTTTTCTTGTTAATTCGGCTAAAATTGATCGGTAATTGTATTTTCTACGTCGCTTATAACAATAAAAGTGTTAAAAAATTGCCACGTCGAGCTATTTTGATAAAAAATAGAATTATAACCAGGTCTCGCCAGATAAATTATGCTTAAAAACCAAACCTATTATAATTATGGTATAGTATATTTTTTAACAACCATTACAAATTATCTATCAGCAAAATATCGAAAAAAATTGCTACTTGCAAGATATTAGTAATTGTTTCTTTTAGAAAAACGAAATCTATCGGTTGAAAAAAGACAAAACAATTAATTTTTTTAAAAAGTTTTTTAAAAAAAATTACCCATTATTTTCTAGTTACAAGAATTATAGCAAGATGTAGTTTATACATACCTGTTGATTCTGTAACAAAGTCCGTGTAGTGAAAAAATGACTTATGCATTTGTTTATTATTATTTAAATTAACAAATTCTCTGAAAATGAAGAATCGCACAAAAAGCTATTTATTCGCAAGATATTTATTGCTGGTTAAAAAAAAAAGAAAACAAGTATAGTTAAAAATGGCAGTATGCCTTTTCTTTATAAAAATTGTTTAAAGAATAAAAAGATAGTTTTTATCTGTCAAAAGTCATACGCAAATATCTATATACAAATTAGGGCGTATCGAAGAAACAAAAAGTTGTTTGTCCGAAGTTCTATTAGCAATGAAAACTTGCTTTTGTCACTGAAAAACACTCAACGAAAGTTACATTAAAAAAATTCCTTCTGTCTCCGCATCGTAGATATAGCTAAAAATCTCAAAAAACGATGCATTTCTTCAAATTTGAATGGCAAAATTTTTTTTTTAAATTCAAAGTATGAATGAAAATAGTTCAAAGAAGTCGATTTCTACCTGTATAGCAATAATTCCGTTTACATATTTTTTACCCTCCCGAATTGACTTTGAAGTTTCGAAAAATCGAAAAAAGTAGACTTTCGCTATTTTCTTAGAGTCACGGTAAATATCTCGACCATTTTACCATATAATGTGATATATATATATATATATATATATGCTTTTAACTGCTTTTAACAATTTTTTCTGACAATATTGAGGCTCCGCATGAAAAAAGGAGATATTGGGTACGGACATGACCTTGTTATTAACCGGATATGACAGACAGCGCCCGCGGCGACCAAAGCCTGAAATTCCTTGGGGATAGAAATTTGAAATTTACACAAGTTAGCACGTGTGCATTTTTTAAAACATAATAAATAAATAGATGATTGCTTTGAAAACGTATGGAACATTTTTCAAACCGAAACTAAATAATAGTGGAAACTTTCTTGCAAAAAGATAATTCGTGCACAAACAACTTCCAACGTTTCGGGAGTCGAGCGAATTTTGTGCAAGCGATGACTATAAGTGAGAAAGTTGTTCAGGAAGATTCAAGGAAGTTTTCTGCAAAGTTTTAGCTCAATTAGATTTGTACTTAACAAACTGTTAATGTTTTAATTTGCTGGCGCACAGTAAATATAAAAATCATTGTTTAATAAGTATAAAAAGTGGTTTTCAATGTATAAATTGATATTTTGGTGCTAAAGGTAATAATTATGTTACAACTCTCCGTATTAAAAAATAATTAAACAAATTTTTCCAAGAAATAATGTATTCCAATTTATAAAATTCAAGTTTCCTTGTTTCTCCAAACGATTTTCATTTCACCAAAATGTTTCTGATGTAAAAGACAACAATTTATTTTGTTCACGGAAAATATAAATGTTGAAAATACTATTTAGATTGCTATAAATTTTGGTGTTTCGAAGCATTTTTTTAAAGAATTTATAAGAATATTTTATAAACTCGCACTGTTTTATTCTGTTTTTTCAATTTTGTAAACAGCGCTTTCAAAAATAGTTGCACCAAAAATGGAAAATTGATCAAATAATTATTTTCCTCCCTAATTCAATTTTTTCCAAACACAATAATAATGTATTTATTTAATAATATCATCATTATCATTACTACGATACTTAGAAATATATTTTATTATTTTTTTCAAGATATTTTTCATATATATTAAGCAAGAAATAATTGATTAATTTATTCTTAGATACCGCATTTCTGCTGCATTTAAGAATATTTCTTTCCCACAAACTATCATGCTTCTTTCGTTTTCTACAATTAGTAGGTTTCAAATTATTTTCTATTTTGTAATTGGAAAACTTCACTATATGTATATCATAGAATGTTGTATAGCTATTAGGATAATTTAATCGAACACTTTTTATATATCGCATTATATTTTAACGATGTGCTCTGTTGATTGGCACAGACTTAACTACACTGATATATTTAATTTTTGGTAAGGAAACAACCCTAGAAATGGCAGCATTTAAATATTTTCATTAGAGAAAAAGAAATATTTATTATAGACCATGATTTTCGATATTTCTCGTATTTTAATTACAAAAACTCGGCTGGCTGTGAGACACATTTTTACCTAATGCTGGAGTAGCGGATTACCGGTCGGGCCATAGACTACGCGGGAGAAAATCCATTGCGCCAGAAAATAAAAACATTAACAGTTTCTTAAGTTCTATTCCAATTAAGCTAAAACTTTCTTCAACCTTTCTGAACAACATTCTCACTGATAATTGTCGCATGCTTAAAATTTGCTCGACTCCCGAAACGTTGGAAGTTGTTTGTGCACGAATGATGCAACGTCTCGGAAAAAAATTATTAACAATTTTGTTAATAAACATTTTTAACTTTGGCTAACGTCATCCGTCGCAGAACATTATAATGCATATTTCTGATCAGTTTTGTTACAAAATATTAAAAACTTCCCATTTCGTTGCGAGTTGAAGTGAAAAATTCAGATTTTTTAATCAGAGAAAAAACAGTTTTTTGTAAATAATTCGAAAAATAAAAAAGCATTTTTGAAGTTGCATTTTCAAATGGGCTTAGAAACAATTTTACATTTGACTTTACTAATTTCGAACAATAAGTGAATACAAAAAATGAAGATTTATCGAAAGCTAAGTGTTGCATATTGAATTTTCATAATATTCAATGAAAAAACACATTTCTTGTTAAAACTGTTTTTGTCAAGAAAATAATTATTTTACTTTTTCATATAAGTTTCAAGACACCATAAGCAGAAATGAACTTTAGTTAATGCATGTAGCAAAATATTTGGTTCAACATATACAAATAATATGAATTATAGACGATCAGAAATGAAATCCGAATTCTAACCTAACTTTTAAGATATAATTTTTTAGATGGTAAATATTCTATGTATAAATTAATAAAAATTTAATTTAAGTTCACTTTTACGTCAAGGTAAGTTAATTAAAGCTTATAATGTGTTGAAACATATATAAAATACTAAAATAATAATTTTTTTTACAAAAACAGTTTTAACATAAAACGTCTTTTTTCGCTGTATACGATGAAAATTACACATGTAACACTTAGTTTTCGATAAATCTTAATTTTTACATTCCCATCATAGAAGGTATTAGATTTGTGTAAAATTTGTTTCAAATGTCCACGTTTTGAGACCCCCTGAATCCGAAAAACAGGTTTTTAAGAATGTGTCTGTATGTATTTCTGTCCAAAGATATTATAAACGGAGTGGCTCTTTCGCCATACATGTATGTCGAAATAGCCGACGGTAGCTTATTTCGACATTAAATTATGGCCAAATAAGGACGGTATTTTGTTTCGCCCTTTTGAAATATAATCGAAATAAGGAGAGTAACTTATTTATTGTTATATGGTAGATTATAATAAAGAGATTAATAATTAAAAAGGCAATTGTAATTGCACAAGTAAAACATGAGAATGAGAGGCGAGTTAACCTCAAAATCTTATTACATGGCCCAGATGTGGTTCTGACCACTGCTGTCGCACGAATGTGCGAAATTGAAATTTCATTGTACTTTCTTATTATAGCTACGAATGAAACATTTAAATTTTAGGAAAATAAAAATAATTTGTCAGGTCCGAATCCATTTCAGTTCATGCAACTTCAAGTCACAGAATCATTCGCCTCTTTAATATGTTGTGCGGCAAAAATGGCTTAACCCACATAAAACTTATAGAATGTGTCTCTGATAGAATTAAACATGTAAACGACAAAAAATAAAAAGGTAGAGTTATTCACAAAATAGTAATTTTATATTTTCAGAAGAACATTGTAACTTTCAAGATTTTCTCATTTCTCTACAGATCTGGAATCTGGAAGGAAAATTTAAAAATCTTCATTAAATAAAGAATTATAGCTGCTTAAAACAAGAATTTGTAAATATTTTAAAAGAAAACTTAGAAATTCAAATACTCATAATATCAGTTTGTTTTAAGTCAGGAAAACAAGTGCAATTTAATTTTCTCTAAAAGATAACGTATTTTGTCGCCAAGAGATTCAACGATTTGAAGTTCAACTATGGCATCTGAAAAAAAATTTTCTATGATTTTTAGAATACAAATGATATTGACATTCAAGTCTTATGAAACAAGTAAGTTTAAAGCATACGACAAATAATTGTTTTACCAATATTTGTTTATAGAAATTGTTTATAATAATTCATTTCAGTGTTATAAGAATTATTTCTATTTTATAAGTGCAGATTAGGGTGTTTCAATTTCTCATAAGAAAAAAGACGTTTTTTTAAATTTTATTCAAAATATTTAATATTAGATTAATTGAACTGAAACTCAAGTTCTATCTTCGCAATCAGCCGTAGAATACAGATGAATAATTACTTTTTTTATAAACAACCCCCCCCCCCCATAAGTCCGTTTTAGGGTTTCAAAAAAACCCATAAGTGCAAAAATGGGGTTTGCGAGTTTTTGGCGCTAATTATGACTTTTTGCACTTTTTTATGCAAATTGTTTCTAGTACACCAAATACCACTTTATACTGACAACTTGATATTTAAAGATATTGTTTTTAGCAATTTTCTCTTGGAATAATGCTAGAAAATTTGAGCTTTCCTCCACAATTTTCCACTTTTTGTCCAATTCTCAATTAAACTAAATTGTCTTTATTATGTGTTTTTATTAAATTTTTACTTGGGTAAACCCGGTTATACATCATAGCCACGGACTAAGTCAAGTGATTGATGAGATTGGAATGTTATAAGTTAATTCAAATAAGTTGATGCGATGGTTGAAGCCTCCTGCGATGATGTTGTCGGTATACAATTACGAGCGGCCACGAGCGTTGGAGGTGACAACAGTCACCTCTGGATGATTTCTTAGAGCTACCATCTGCCACTCCACTGGTTTTTAGTCGCTCGCTTCCTGATGATCAAGAAAGATTCTTACAATGCGACAGGTGTTTAATAAAACCGCCTTCTGAGCTGCTGCCAATACCCTACTGACTCCTAAATATTCAAGATGTTCCGTGCATCTTGCGTGCACATTACCTGTAACCGAAATCACAACGGGATGAATAGATGCATGATTCACATTCCTCCATATGGTCTTTACTTCATGCCTTAACTCGCTTTACTTGTGGATCTTGGTAGTATAGGTTGACTGCAAATTTCGGTTAAGCGGACAAGCAATGTTGATGATGTAGAGTCTTCCACCTTTTTTTTCCTCGCATCACGATGTCATGTCGATTGGTCCGGACGTAATGATCCGTTTGGATAGTAGCATCCCAATATAAGATGTAATCTTCGCTTTCTAAAACGGGCATTGGAATGTATGTATAGAAGGGCATCCATTCTTTTAAGAGTCCTAGGTTTAGGGCAAGTTGTTGAATTATAATGCCCGCTACATCATTATGTCTGTGCGTGTATTCTCTCTGAGCGATTGCGCGACAGCCATCAATAATTTGCTCGATGGATTCGTTGGTATCTCCACATAATCGGCATCGGTCAACCACGTCTTGATGTAACACGTATTTGCGATAATTTCTGGTGCTCACAACCTTGTCCACTATTGCAATGACGAATCCTTCCGTCTCTGGATACAGAATATCCTTTCTTAGCCAAATATTAGATGCCTCACTATCCACTTCATTTTGATCTAACGTGTTGGGGGCCTCGCTATGGATGGCTTTCTGCCTCCATTGTATCTCTAATTCCTCTATGGTTTCTGCCCTGATATTCAAGGCCCCACCTGAGGACAAATTTAAGGGCGTGTATTCAAGATCCGCTTGACAGATGGTACTGTAAAGCGCATCATTTTGTTTGCTGTTAAAATAGTCTCGCAACTGCATAACTTGTGACTCACACAGTTTTTTGACATCTACAACGCCCCTACCCCCGAAATGTCGTGGTAGAACTACCCTTTCAATCGCTGAATTTCTGTGGTGCATTCGGTGTTTCGTCATTTCTACGAAAACAATTCTGTTTAACTTTTCAAGGTCGGTGTTAGACCATTTTATGAGCCCGAAGGAGTATGTGAGGACAGGGATGGCATATGCGTTGATTGCCCTGATTTTGTTTGACGAGTTGAGAAAACTCTTCATAATTAATGTGAGTCTCGTAGTGAAGGCAATCGTTAGGCTTGTCTTAACTATCATATGTTGAATACCCTTAGATTCAAGAATACCCATATATTTATATGATTTGCCTGCAGCCATTGCCTCGATGTCATTTTCGAACTCGTTCTCTAACTCTACGGTCCCTAATTCCCCTCTCATTAAATGCACTGTTCTACATTTATCTAGTCCGAACTCCATGTGGATATCATTGGAAAACTGATTTGTGACATCGATCACTTGCTGCAGTTTCTGGCCTGAACTAGCGTACAGATTCAGGTCATCCATGTAAAGAAGATGGGTCACTTGATGACCATCCTCATTATCATGAATTCTGAACCCATGAGACATGCTGTTTAGTGTTTTGCTCAATGGATTCAACGCTAAACAGAACTATAGTGCGCTGAAGGAGTCCCCTTGAAAAATACCCGTCGTAAAGCGTATTGATCTAGTTATCCTTGGTTGTCCATGATCAAAATACTTGATTCTTGTACCCCAGAGCCTCATCGCATAGCTTAGAAAGTCAATAATGGTGGGCAGATTTTGTACAGTTTTAAAACTTCAAGCAAATAGTCAAGCGGCATGGAAGGAAACACTTGCTTTTAGTCAATGTATGGCGTGTGTAAGTTCCTTGGATGCATATGAGCCAGGCTATCGGTCGAAACTCAGATGGATTTTGAGCGTCTGGTTTTTTTGTTATCATATACGTAGTACCTTTGAGCATAAAACCTGGTATCAGATCTGGGTGTTCAATGATTTTCTGAAAGCACCTTGCCAACGCTAGATGCACACTCGTCAGGTACTTGTACCAGAAGTTGTGCACCATGTCCGGACCTGGAGCTTTCCATTTACTTGCCCTTTTCAAGACCGCTGAAACATCCAAAGCTGTGATGTTTGTCAGATGCATTTCAGGGCTATTGCTTGCTCTTGCTTCCTCCAGTTTGAACCACGCAGTGTTCAAATTGCATCTGTTCATATTTCCCCAAACACCCGACCAGTACTTAGTCATATCTTCCAATTGAGGGACTTTTGTGCCTTGGTGGTTATTTGGCTTTACTCTCAGTTCACGATAGAACCTTCTTTCATCTGTTTGAAAGTTTTGATTTTGTTACCTTCGTGCATTACTTTTCTTGTACCGACGCAGTCTGGCAGTAAGAACATCAAGTCTCTGTCGTTGAGAGTCTAAAATTTCATCCAATATTGCTGGTGTTAATGTCTCGATGTACAGAGGTTGGATGATTTTAGTAACATGGTTCATCAGCTTTCTGATTCTATTTCCTTTTTCATATTGAGTTAATCGACCCAATTTGCACCTCCCTTTGCTGACATCCATAACCAACTTGATCTTCCATGGTCGATCTCGATCCCTCGCTGGGACAAAAACTGCATTTGCAGGCCTAGTTTTCCGGCCCAACGTTTTAACGGTTGCCACAGCTGCACAGTATACAAGCGTTTGCACCTCTAACGCAATTTGTGCGATGTTCAAATACGTAGGTAAAACCTTGCTGTCGAGATGTACTATTAGTGCACGCAGATCATTTGTGATGTTCATTTTGGGCAGAGAATGTCTCAGTGTTGGTTCTACATTTCTGAACTCTAGTAAACCATGACCAAAATTCCTTTCCAGGTGCTGTAGGCGGAACTATATATATAGGACATCATATTTTCTGCCCTATCGAGGTGCTGCCCTCACCGTACTATGAAGTCGAATTCTTGTTTACTCATTCTTCGTAAAATATGACGGTAAAGCAGTAGAAAGATTTTTTGAGGTAAGAAAAGTATGACATATATGTATCACTGCATTTTTTCAGATCTGAAGCTTGATCCAGGTTTTCGGCACATAGTCTTTTTTTTATTGCATCATTAAGCCCTTTTCCTTTCGGAGTAGGCGTGACTCACTCGGTGAGGAAAGGAGTAATATGGGGAAGGGATAGAGAATTTTCAGATTGATCCAGAATCATCGTGTTATTCATGTAAATAATACGTTCATTCCGCAACACTGCTCCGACCCAGGTTGCTGATCAATCTCTCTAGCAATCACCCCAAGTGAATATCCTCACAAAGTCGTTATGTAAGGTTCCCCACTTGGGTCCATTAGTGGCCAAGGTCTTTTGTTTCAGGTGTCATTCACTCTACTGACACTCTTTTTATTAACTATTTGACGGCATACTTTCCTGTCCTGGCATACTTCTCCAACTTCTTTTATGTCCATGCATTTTTTCATGCAGACTCTCGTGTTTCTGTGAATTCTTATATCTCTTCTAACTAGGGTATCATTCACACATTCTAACCATTCTTTCCGCGGTCTACCTCTGGGCACGCTGCCATTTACTTTACCTTGATACACTTGTTCCGTTAGTCGTTCATTTGGCATTCTCTCAACATGCCCAAACCATCTTAACCGATTTCTTTCCCATGTGTCTACTAGCGTCTCTTCTGCACCACATTCTTTTAGAATTATCTCGTTACTTACTTTGTCATCAGAGATTTCCTGCATATTATGCGCATGAATCTCATGTAGATTGCGTTAATTTTACTCTTATCTTTTTCTTGATAAGTCCATGTATCGCTCCCGTATAAGACAGTCAGTACAAATATAGAATTATGTATTGCCATTTTAGCTTTGTATGAGATATTTATACTTCTGATAAGATGACCTGCTCTATTAATAACAATATTGCATATCGTTTTCTCACTCTTTCCTTCGAACACCATAATTTTTGTTTAATTGGTGTTAACTTTGAGGCCCATGCTCTTTATGCTTGCATTCAGTTTATTCGACATTCTTTGTAAGTCTTCGATTGACTCTGCCATAACAACCTTATCATCTGCGAACGTTAACCCACGTACCCTTACTGTTTCGAGATCCACACTCTCTTCGTCGAAGAGCCATTTTTTTAATTACAAAAAAAATTTTTCTTGAAAAATCATATTTTTAATTAAAAAAAAAAACTATTATAGAAAGAAATTTCGAGATAAACATGTGCTGAAAACATTTTTCTTTTGACAAAATTTTTTTTTTTAATTGAAATAATCAAATATTTATACCAAAGAAAATTTTTTTTAATGTTTACAGTATTGAAACATTATTTCTTAAATTTAAAATAACAAAAATTTCAACAAAATATATTTCTGGATAAGATATTTTGGTTGAAAATGTATATAGTATTTTTTAAATCACAAAAATTCTTCCGAAAAATCGAAATGTTAATTAAAAAACACGTGTTTTATTATATTAATTTGTCGGTAAAATGTTTGTATAATTATTTTAATTTTAAATTCAAGCAATAATTTTTAATATTATAAATGTTTCGGGAATTTTATTAGTTTTGGAATTTTATTATTCGGGATACTTCGGCCGTCCCTATAAAATTACAGAAAATTTTCTCTAATTATAATTTTGGCGCCCGATTTGGTTCATTTTTTCCTATAGTATTAATAAAAAAAATTTGTATTAAAATTTTTGACATCACAAAGTTAAAGATAATCTCAATTAAAAATTTTAAAACTCGCTGTACATCCAATTATTATTCTTGGGTAGGAAGTCTTTTTTGACATCTAGGTATGTAAAAAGATAAACTTCCGGGAATTTAAAAACTAATTTAAGAACTATTTATACTCTTCTATGATACCAATACAATTTACACAACACTTACTGTAAAATGTGCAAATTCTTAGGACTTCAGTTTAAGAACTTGAATTCTAACGTTAAAATTGCTTCATTTTCAGAATACAGCCTTATTGTTTGAATTTTCAGAATTTTCGTTGTAAGTTATAAGTTAGGTCAAAAATAGCATTCTGGGATTCAGAATTGTTACAAGGCGAAAAAGTTTAAATTTAAAATTTAAAATTCCGAAAATACACCATTTTCCATGTAGCTGAAATTCCGAACGTTCAAATGAACGAAATATTTCCTCCCACTTTTAGTTTATCCATCAATATTGTTCCAACTGCATTTTAAAATATGCATTATAATTCTGTTTCAATAATAAATGAATCCTAATATAAATGATCAAACATTTTATTTGAAATCCAGCGAGTCACTTTCTTCCGCTTCTTTTGAATGTCGATCCTCTGTTTTCAGTTTTCTTTTTGAAATATATCTTGAATTCAAACGACCCAGAAGTTAGCTATGCATATTGATTTGAAAATTCGACCTCGAATAAAAAATGAAATAATAGACGTAGCCAAAAAGTAAAAACACCACCGTAATCGTCTGAGTAATATCTCGAGGTGTTTTTTCACTTTTTTTAAATGTCATTTTTTAAACAATTACGTTGTTAATTAACATATATCCTTCATTATAAAAAAAAGATCAAAAGTTCTAAAGAAAAAGTGAAGATAGTTCTGGATTCGACTCGGCAATATCTCCAGGTGTTTTTTTTATTTTGAAAAAAATAAATTATTTAAACAATCATATTCTTTATAATTTCAAAAAATTTATATAACAATTGTGTTAAACACAATGCTACCTTGAAGTAGCATGAATGAAAAAATATTTTAAACAATGCAAAAAAGTTAGTCTAAGCATTGTTTTTGCCCCTTCTATGCACGCACCTTCACGATATCCCATGGCGCATATGGATTTGATTATTTATTCTTCATTATAAAAAAACCAAAAGCCCTAAAGAAGACGTGAAGATAGTTCTGGATTCTTTTCGGCAATATTTCCAGGTGTTTTTTTCATTTTTTTTTAAATTAAACATTCAAGAAATTATATTGTTCATAATTTTTAAAAATTTATTTAACAATTGTGGTAAACAATACAGAGTTGTTAAGTGAAAAATAACATTTCTTGAAGTATCATGAATAAAAAAAATTTTTAACAATACAAAAAAGTTAGTTTAAACATTGTTTTTGCCCCTTCTATGCACACACCTTCACGATATCCCATGGCGTATATGGATTTAATTATTTGATAGCAGTCTTGCGCGCACCACGGCGTGCGCCTATTTATCTTTTTATGAAAAAGAATAAATGAAAAGCCTATATTTTCTGTTATACGTATTTAATGAATGTTACAAAATATTATTATAAAATAATACAAGACATCAACGGATGAGTTCTGTATCTGAAACTGTAATTAATCTTTTATAATAGGATTTCAACGAATTCTTTATTTTTAGGTAGAAAATGAACTATTTAATTCCAAATTAGCTTTTTTTATTAAAGATTAATATTAATATTAATTAATTAATATTAATATTAATTAATATTCTTTAAATAATAAACTTTGCATTTTTACACCACAATTTCGATAAATCAATTTAGTAAAATTTTTGAACGCGCATTGTAATAATCAACAATGACCTTATATGTTAAAAAACACATGTAATAAGCTTGTTGCCACTTGGTAAACTCTTCCCTGAAAATCTTGGTTATCTTCCCAACATTAGTTCATGCGTTCAATGTCATAAAATTTTTAGAAATAACTGTTTCATTATTCCGATTTATACCAAATCATTACACTACTTTGTAAGGCAAATTTCTGCCAATTTTCGATTATCGGGTTTTGTTAAGTCTCCCACTTTCCCCTGGACTTATCACATTAAAGTTTATGAAAAACATAAATATTTTGTTAAAAATTAAAGTAATAATTATTATATTTCAAATTACATTGAAATTAATGAAATATTGTATTCAAAATAAGACTTTCAACAAATAACTATTTGAAAAATTATCATGTGAGGTAAAGGTGTTGTAAAAATTTGGTTGATGGTGGTAGATGGAGGGTCAAGATGTTATAACTGTTTTACAGAAAAATAGTCTTTTGACTTAAAAGTTTAGGAAGTGGGACAAATTTTTTTATTTCCTAACTGGAAATTCCTTATTTGTTTAAAATTCGTCTTTCTGGTTGAAAAATTAATAATTTTAGTTAAAAATTCATCTCTTTGGTTAAAAAATTTACTCTTGTTTTTTAATTTTTTTGGGGGGAAATAAATTGTCTGTGTATAAAAGTAACTTTGCTACTTTTGGTTTAAATTTGAATTTCTTATAGAAAATTAATCTTTATGATTGAAAATTCGTTTCCCTATTTTACAAAGCATCTTTTGGCAGCATCTGCATTCGTTGAAATATCAAATATTACATTTTCTATCTAAAATCCATATTTGCAGGTTAAAAAGTCAACTACTTGGTTAAAAATTTACATGCTAGTTCGAAAATTCAACTCTGGTTAAAAATTTAAATATTTTGTTGAAAATCTTTTCTTTTTGTTTTAAGATATCCACCACTACGTTTTCATTGAGAATTTTTTTTTAATGCAACTCTTTTTGATTAAAGATTAATCTTTTTTGTTTGAAAATTTGGGCACTCAGTTTAAAATTTATATTTGTAGGTTGAAAATTTAACTATTTGGTTAAAAGTTAAACAATTCGGTGTCAAATGCAAATCTTTCATTAAAAAGCCAAATTTTTAACAAATCCGTTTACACTGAAAACGAAAAAGTTTAATTTTCACTTTTAAAAAATTAACGAATTGGCAATCGAATAGTTACTTTTTCATCCAAAAATATAACATTTTAACAAAATGGTTAAACTTTCAAATAAGAAGATAAACTTTCAACCAAAAACTAAAAAATATGATTATTCTAAAACAACAACAGCTGAATTGAATAAAAAAATCCATTTCAAGAAAATTTTAAAATTTTTAACCAGAGATACATTTTTAACTAAAATAATGAATCTTCTACAAAAAAATTAATTTGTAAAAGGTCGTTCAACCTTAAGACAATTAGAGAAATGTTTAACAAAAAAGATTAATTCTCAACCAAAGAAAGAAAGAATTTTCAACGAAAATGATGAATCTTCAACCCAAAAAAGATCCATTTTTACTTATTTAGTTTAACATTTAACCAAGTAGTCGAATGCAAACAAAACAGACAAATTTTAAACAAAATAATTGAGCCCTCAACAAAGGAGCTTTAACAAAATATAATTCACAACTACCAAATTACAGTTGTAGATGTATATATGCATATATAATCGAGCGGAAAGCTTTAGAACAGACAAAGAAAAAAGAAAAATATCTACAGAATTGTTGAGTTTTCCACCCAAAAAAGCAAGTTTTAAAAAGCAGTTGAATTTTCAACTTAAAGGGATGCATTTTCATTGTGTTCATGTTCAGTAAGAAAATCAGATTTCTACACAAAGAGATGTTTTTTTAACCAAGAAACAATTTTAGTCAAGACATAAAAAAATGCATCTAAATTGTTGAACATTTTCAACAAAAAATTAAAAAAAAACTGTTCTCTTATAGTGTAAAAATGAAGTAATTTGTTCAAAATTTATCTTTTTTGTAAAACATTAATTTTATTGGTTAAAAATTAATCTTTTGAACATAGAATTTTTTTATGACGAAAAAATAGGTTTCTTAAAATTTAATCTAAAAACAATAAAATTTCCTTCCTGATCGATTCAAAGACTTAAATTGGAGAATCTGCCTGATGGTAAATGGATTCGATCTCCTTTGAAATAATTTTTATAACAATTTTTTTTGTTGAAAATTAATTTTTTTAACAGAAAATTAAACTATGTCATTTTTGGTGAAAAAGTAATTTTTTAAATTAAAGTTTAATCTTATTAGTTAAAAATCTAACTAATTGTTTAACAATTTATGGACTTTCATAAAAATTCGTCTTTTTTAGTATAAAATTAATCTTCATGTTTGAAAATTGTTCTTGCTGATTTAGGATTCAACCATTTTTCTGACAATTCTTTTTTTTTGAACATTAATTTATTGAAGTGAAAATTCAAATTTCCATTTTTGGTTAAAAACGTATTGATATTTTTAATTGCAATCTGTTTTGCTAGAGAGTTCAGCTTTATTTTTAATTGCACTTCTTTAAGTTAAACATTATTTTTTAAACTGAAAACTGAACTATTTAATTTTTCGTTGAATATTAAATTCATAATTGAGGCTTCATCTGTTTCGGTTCAAAACGAACCTTTTTGATTGAAAATTTAACTAATTTCTTCAAATTTTTTTTTATTAATTTCTATAATGATAAACTCTACTTATATTACTTTTGGTTAAAAATGATATTTTTTTAGATAACAACCATATATTTGTTTGAAGTTTTCTAGATTTTGTAGAAAATTCGTAATTTTTTGTAGAAACGTAATATTCTTGGTAGAAAATTAATATTTTTCTTTAAGCATTGAGTTATTTTAAAAAACTCCTTTTCAGTTTGTCAAAAACAAATTCCTTTAAAAGAAATTTCGATTCTACTATTTTTGGTTGAAAATTGATATTTTAAATTGAAAATTGACCTTTTGTACTAAATAATTTAATTTTTTAAATTTTTCTGTTTTGGTAGAAAATTAATCCTTTTGGTTTAAAATCGACCTTTTTGGTTAAAGATTGAACTATTTGGAAATAAATTTATCTGTTTGGATGCAGTATTTGTAGGAAGGAATGGAAGCTTCTAATGTGTCCCCTAAGGGTTTACATTTTTCTTACACCTTCTCTATTCCTTTACACACCCTACACACACTTACTTGGTGGTGGAAGGGGG
>NC_046662.1:99484760-99491894 GCF_010883055.1 Belonocnema kinseyi
CTAGGCTAGTGTTCACCGCATGGGCCACCGAGACTCTTCCAGAGTGCGAGGCGGGAATCGAACCCGCAAGCCGAAGGAGTGGGTTCAAAGCCTACGCTTTAGTCCCCACGACCATCGTCCCACTCCGTGGATGCAGTATTTAGAAATTCAAAATTTTGTTGAAAATTCGTTATTTTTGGTAGAAAAATAAACTTCTTAATTGAAATTTCCTCTTTGTTTCGAGGATTCTATTATTACATAAAAAATTCGTTTGTTGGTGAAAAACTAATTTATTTAAGAGAAAAGTCGATTATACTATTTTTTATAGAAAAATGATATTTAAAAAAAAATTGATTTTTTATTGTTCAAAATATAAGTTTTTTAAACCGTCTTTTTAAACAGGGAAATTAATCTTCGCGGTTGAAAAGTCATCTTCTTCATTGAGTTTTCAATTATTATTTTTTTGAAAAGTCCTTCATAGTTAGTCAAAAATTATTTGATATAAAATAAAATTGGATTATATCATTTTTGGTAGAGAATTGATATTTGAAGTTAAAAGGTTATCGTTTTTAGTTGAAAATTCAACCCTTTGGTTTGAAAATGCACAAATTTCGACGAAAATTCGTTATTGCGGTAGGAAATTAGTGTTCTCGTTTGAAAATTCATCTTTGTGATTAAGAACAAAAATATTAAGTTGCACATTCCGTTTTCTTTTTCGATAAAAATTAAATTCTTTAACTAAAAATTTAACTCTTCCACTTTCGGTAAAATATTGAAATTTTGAATTGCAAATTGATATTTTTGTGTTGAAAAATCAATTATTAGTTTCAAACATCGTCTTTTTTATATAAAATTAATCACCTTGTTTGAAAATTCATCTGTTTGTTTGAAACTTCAACTATGAATTAATGTCTTTAAGGAAAATTTTCATTATACCATTGTTGGTTAAAAACTAATCGTCTTTTGCAGAGAATTAATTTTATGGGTAAAAAATTAATCTGTTTTATATTATTTTTGACATAGATGTCCAAATTCGTCTTTTTATTCTCTTATATGGGAATAAACGTCTTGCATAATTGACTATAAAATAATTTTAATCGCTGAGCGATTCTGCTAAATAATGTGTAGAACCTGCCTGGTTGTAAGTAAATTCTATTTTATTTTAAATTATTTTTGTAATATTGTTCTTGCATTGAAAATTAATTTAGTTGATAATTCTATTATTTGTTTAAAAAAATTTTGTGTAATTAAAAATTAATCGTTGTGATTAAAAATTCATCTTTTTTGTAGAAACTTTTACTATTTGGTGTCAAGTTCGTACGTTTTAATTAAAACTTCATCTTTTTTGTTAAAAATTATTTTATGGGTTAAAAATTAATCTGTTTTTTATTATTCTTAACATAGATGCCCAAATTCGATTTTTTTGGTCTCAGATCGGAAAAAAAACATCTTGCATAATTTACTATAAAAGAATTTTAATCGCTGAGAGATTCTGCTAAATAATGTGTAGAACCTGCCTAGTTATAAGTAAATTTTATTTTAAATTGTTTTTATAATATTGTTCTTGCATTGAAAAATAATTTAGTTGATAATTCTATTATTTGCTTTAAAAAAATTTCGTTTAATTAAAAATTAATCGTTGTGAATAAAAATTCATCTTTTTTGTCAAAGCTTTTACTATTTGGTGTCAAGTTCATCTGTTTTAATTAAAATTTTAAATAACCTGTAGAAAATTTCATTTTTTGGATTGAATATTAACTTTTATAAACTAAAAACTGACTTATTCTATTTTTGATTAAAGTTTGATATTTTTGATTGAAACTTCATCTTTTTTTGTTAAAAATTATTTTATGGTTAAAGAATTAATCTGTTTTTTATTATTCTTAACATAGATGTCCAAATTCAATTTTTTTTGTCTTATATCAGAAAAAAACGTCTTGCATAATTTACTATAAAAAATGTTAATCACTTAAAGTTTCTGCTATATAATGTGTAGAACTTCCCTGATTTTAAGTGCATTATATCTTATTTTCAATACTTTATATATTATTGTACTTGGATTGAAAATTAATTTAGTTGAAAATTCTATTATTTGTTAAAAATGATTTTTTAAAATAGAAAATTAATCTTTGTGATTGAAATTTCATCGTTTTGTTAAAACTTTTACTACTTGCTGTCAAATTCGCCTGTTTTGGTTAAAATTTTAAACAACCTGTATAAATTTTTTTTTTTTTTATTGAATATTAAGTTTTATGTACTAAAAACTGAATTATTCTATTTTTGTTTAAAATTTGATATTTTTTATTGAAACTTGATTTTTTTAGTTAAAAATGGAATTATTTGTTTGAAAATTCCCGTGTCTTGTTGAAAAGTTGTGTTTTTTTGTTAGAAATATAAATATGAAGACCCGATACATCCATAAACCTGAACATAATTCATTTAATCCCACATTTCTTAAACCATATATTGTTTAGAAGGACATAAACATTGCAAGCCTATACATTTTATACAGCTGTTTTGTTGTGAAAGTCAAGTGCAAGGAGTTTTATGGTACTTTTCTTATATTGAGTAAAGTTAGTGTAACATTGGTGTATTTTTAGTTATAAGTTAATGTTTTAGTTATTATTTGCATTCAATATAAACATCAAGTATTATTCCTGTGATGCATGGAATTTGTTATAAAATTTCATTACTGATAGAAATTGCGGTAGCAATTTATTGAGATTTTGAGGTTAATATTATATTTTGCAATTCAAGAGCGAACTGCTCGCAGTAAACAAATTTATCAAAAAGACTTAGGATGAACACATAAAAAGCTATTTTTTATTTTAATCCTGATTAAAATAGTTTTTTTGTACAAAAAATTTTATAACCAGCAGTTCGCTCTTGTATTCTAAAATTCATTCCCAACCTCAAAATTTCAAAAGTTGGTATCGCATTTTACACCAGCAATGTACTTTAATAACAAATTCCATGCTTCATTGAAACATTACTTAATGTTAATGTTTATATTAATAACAAATAATATCTTATACATTAACTTATAATTAAAAATATAGTAACCCTACCGATAGAAATCTCAGAGTATATGCTAAAGATTCTCAAGGCTCTGAGAAGCTCGGAGAAATTCTCCGCAGGCACTGAGGTAGGTATATTGAATGGTCCAGATCGCTCGTTCAAATGCTTTGAAGGCTTTAAAATGTCCTTTCCGAAATTGAAATAAAAATATGATCATAAATAACAAGCAGAGAGGCTTAAATTGAAATAAGAATTCGACCATAAATAACAAGCAGAGGCCCTGTGTTGCGATTGCAGTGGTACGGGTGGAAAGGTGGTGGTAAATGAGAAGCGTTGATTAGTATTATCGATCTCGAAATTTGATTAGATTATTATTCCCAACAGTAATCCAAAAATACTTGCGCATGCTTGAACTGTGCGTCGCTCATTGGCTCTAGTTCGCGTACGTATTTAAAAATCGAGTAGAGACGCGCACCGTAGCCAATGAACGTCACTCAAATCCAAGCAAGCGCAGATCAAGCCAGCTCCGTTGAGATCATTTTTCTTCAAGAAAACGCGTGTAACGTTCCATTACTGTTTAACTCACGGTGACGCACGAGTGTCCCTTACGCACGCCTGTAGCTATCAAAGAACGAGCAATCGTGACAATTTTTTCAATATTTTCCAACTCTGTCTAACCCATTCACAACTCGTGTCTCATGCATATAGCAATGAAAATCGAGTACTGTGACAATCGAAATCGACAATATCGTTTAGAGATTTCATATTAAAGATTCTTCATTATAAAAAAAACCAAAAGCCCTAAAGAAAAAGTGAAGATAGTTCTAGATTCTTGTCGGCAATTTTTTTTTAAATTATAAACAATATAACTGTTTAAATAATTAATGTTTTTAAAATCAAAAAAAGAGCCGGAGATATTGCTGAGAAGAATCCAGAGCTATCTTTACTTTTTCTTTAGGGCTTTTGGTTTTCTTATAATGAAGGATAAATAATCAAATCCATATGCGCCATGGGATATCATGAAGGCGTGCGCGTAGAGGGGGCATAAACAATGTTTAAACCAACTTTTTTGCATTGTTTAAAATTTGTTTTCATTCATCATACTTCAAGGTATGTTATTTTTCACTCAACAACTCTGAATTGTTTACCATAATTGTTAAATAAAATTAAAAAAATTATAACCAATATAATTGTTTGAATAATTAACTTTCTTAAAAAATGAAAAAAACACCTGGAGATATTGCCGAGAAGAATCCAGAACTATCTTCACTTTTTCTTTAGGGCTTTTGGTTTTTTTTATAATGAAGAATAAATTATCAAATCCATATGCGCCATGGGATATCGTGAAGGTGTGTATTAAAAAAGACATTAAAAAACACGTAAGCTTTGAAAGAAAAAAAAAGTTCTGCCTAAATTTTCTTCGTATCTACATCATAACATTTTTGAAACAAACTTTGCAGGATTCAATTTAACAGCGATTTATATCAAATTTTATTTTTATTTTTTTTTATTAATAAAAAATTCGATTTTTCAGAACTATAAAATATTTTTTTTAAAATACTATACAGATTTTCAAACAAAATTGTTCACCATGAAATGTAAATTCGATTATTGTGTTTTCAATTAAATAAATAATATTTAATAAGCAAGTGGTATAATTGTTTAAATTCAGGAATTTTCTAGTTCGGATTTTTTATAATTCAGCCATTTTCTTTGGGGATTTTTCACATTTGGTAATATCTTATTTTTTGGAGTTTTATTTATTTTATTTTTCGTGAATTTTCCAATTCGACTTTTATATTTCGGGATTTTTATAATTTCGGGAATTTTATTATTTGGTTATTTTGAAATTTACGAATTTTACAGCGTCGGGAATTTTATTTTTCGGGATTTTTCAGTCACTTTTTCCGAAAAATAAAATTCCCATATCACTGTAAAAATTCCGAAATTATAACATTGTCAAAATATAAAAGTCCCGAATTGAAAAATTCTCGGCAATTTACAATCTTACCGAATTTGAGAATTGCCGACAGAAAATTTCCGAATTATACAATATCCGGGCTAGAAAACTCCCTAATTTGAACAATTAAAATAATAGTCTGAAAATATTGTCACATATTTGAAAGTCTTTGTTAGAATGATCTTAATCATGTCCGATGGGAATGCAGCCTTTGAACGTGGTTTCTCTGCTAATTCTAATCATATTATTGAGAACCAATCAGAAAAAAGTTTGATTGCACTCAGAACAGTTTATGGCGCAATTCAAGCAGCAGGAGGTATAAAGAATACTCAGAAAACTAAAAAAATGATGTTGGATGTGCGTATGGCTCACAGCAGGTATGTTGAAAATTTGGGAACAAAGAAGAAAGAAAATGAAAATGAAAAACAAAAAGAAGAAGAAAGACAAAAATTATCAGAAAGTAACAAAACTCGAAAATTAGAGAAAAATGATGATGCACAATGTTGCTGATATCGAGTCTCAAATCGCAGAAAAGAAATTCAAGATATCTAAGTAATACTGTTAGTAGGAATTATATAAGTCATATGTGTGTGTGTGTGTGTGGGTGTGTATTTTTGAAAATAAACCAAAGTTTGATATAATATAGGGCGAAGTGAGAATGATGAACTTAGTCGAATCGTTTGAGCTGAGCAAAAAAAATGTGTGGGTTGACATTTTTTTTGTGCTAAATTTAGAATTTTTTGAAAATTGCCAAAAAAAACATGTTTTTTTGTATTGAGTCCTATGCACACATTTAAAAAAAAGTTGAATATGTCGAAACTGAAATTTCTTCAGCTTGAATCAAAGATTTTTGAGCGATTTTGATGACTTGCTAAAACTAAGCTTTTAGACGCAAAAAATGATGGTGTTATTACGACAGAACGATATTTTTGTAGGAATTCGCTGATGGACTCATTTTATGTACAACCCCCCTCATATTGGGGTGGGGGTTAATGCGTAGGGGATACTTGTTGAGGGTATCACGTTTTTTAGCGAACAGGTAATAAAGTGCTCAGGTAAGAATTCTTTAGACTTATCGGAGGGGGGGGGCAAATACATTTTTGATTGCAGATTATATTTGGTTCATAGTTCTCGTGCAATAATGCCTGCTTTTGAAACCAAGAAGGATTTCAAGGGAGGTTGATTAAAACAGCCGCAAAAAGCGTTTCTAACAACGTTATGTATATAATATGTAATATATATTGTATATAATTTTTAATATAAACCAAATATAATTTGTATTATAAAATCAATAATATGTATTGTATATAATTCTTGAAATAAAGCAAATATAATTTGTAATACATATTGCATATTACAGTACATTACAGAAAAAGCTCGCAAAAATAAAATTATTATTTAAAAAAATAAAAATAAAAATAAAAGTCGCGTTAAATTAGTCTGAATTGAATCCTGCAAAGTTTGTTTCATTTGAAGCTCACGTGTTTTTAAATTTATGTTTGTATCACCATTTTATACAATTATTGTTATTTTATATAAAAACAATAATTTAAAAAGATTAAACATTAAACAAAATTTCTATAATAAAAATATTTGATTATTGTATTTTTAATAAATAAATAATATTGATCACAAAACTGTTTATTCAATTTCTGCAATCCGGGAATTTTCTAGTTTGTATATTTTCCAGTGAAACTCTTTTATAGCGCCGACTCTTTTGTTTGTTCAGGCATGACTGTTCGCTTGAGTGACAACCGCAGACCCCGCGGCCCCCGCGCGGTTCCTATTATACCTACCTTGGGCGCGGCGTCAATTCTCGGAGGGGCTAAAGAAGGGAGTGCTATTGAAGGGTTTCACTGTATAATTAGACAACATTCGACCTTGAGTTTTATTATTCAGGAAGTTTCAAATTCGATAATATTGTAAACTGTCCAGAATTTCATTATTCTAGAATTTTTACATTCAGGATTTTCTGGTTTCAGCATTTTATAATTTCGGGAAGTTTACATTGTCGAAAATATTTAAAAAATTTTAAAAGATTTATAAAATTGTGAAAAAATGTGGAAGGTTTTGAGGCAATTTTTTGCAGAATTTTACAAAAAATTTACGACAAAATGGGAATCATTATAAATGTATTTAAAAGTTCTGAAAAACTTGAAAAATAATTTGAATTATAA
>NC_046662.1:99491994-99500267 GCF_010883055.1 Belonocnema kinseyi
AATTATAATAGTTTAAAGTTTATTTTAAAATATATTTTATGGAACATAATATTTTTTATGAATGTGCCAGTAAAATTCTGTCCGTCTAATTTTGTTTGCCAATGCGAAACGTAATTTGGCTTGGAACTGCCGTCTTAACATCTAAAAATCGAAAAAACAATTTTCCTATCACTTGAAATTATAATTATATTTTTATAAAAACGTTAGAATATATAATAATTAAGAAATTGGAAAATACATACGAGAACTTGATTAGATGAATAGTAAAAAAATCCATAGAAATTGCAGACCACCAAAATAAAAATAAAAACTAAATAATATTAAAGAACTATATATAGAGAATATATAGAATGAAAATTATAAGTAATAATTTTATAATTAGTGGAAAATATATGAAACCGTAATATAAATTACTCATCGAGTTTTATTTTGCGTATTTATTAAAATAAAAATGTTTTTCAAAGTTATGAATGTAAAAATTTTTAAATTGGCAATTTACTTTCAATCCAAATGGTTCTTGTCCGAGCTAAGTAACCATTAGTGCACCTCGAGGGGCCTACTGAGATTTGCTTACAGTGCTCCAAGTGGCTGTTGGCAAAATATATCGATGGGACTTCATGGGTGCTATCTGGATACTTCTCTACTATTAGGAAAATTAGTGTCCCGGGTAAATTAAACATATAATACAAAACGTTTTCTTGTAAATTGATATTAAAAATAGAAGGTTATTAATGGTTCTTAATAAACCACTGCGTAAACCGTCAAAATTAAGAATACACATTGCGTAATCTCCTTTTAAGTACATTAAAAATCAGTCCCCTGGCGTGTCACAAGCTAAGAATCACAATCAAAGCGAAAGATTTCACAATAAATTAAAAGAAAAATGTCATTTATATTACAATTTTTAATTGGTGTGATAATGGAAGATATATTTCTGTGGCACATACTTTTAAAATTTAATATTAAATATTTAAAAACTATTCGTTGTGCGGTTCTTAATAGTATTCAATAAGTCGACCAATTTATCCTAATGTTTTTTTTTTCATGAAATCAAAAATTACCAGAGTAATAGCATTCACAAAATTCCAAAAAACACAAGAAAAAGAACATTTTAAGCCAAAAAGCGCACGGCATGAAAAAGTCAAGATAAGAAAAATGTTTCTTTTTGAACGCCCTACAAGATTATCATAACAACTTTTAAATTTTGTTCTAAAAATTTCAAATTTAAATT
This sequence comes from Belonocnema kinseyi, assembly GCF_010883055.1. Taxonomy (NCBI): domain Eukaryota; kingdom Metazoa; phylum Arthropoda; class Insecta; order Hymenoptera; family Cynipidae; genus Belonocnema; species Belonocnema kinseyi. Next base: position 99,493,226 of record NC_046662.1, read on the forward strand.
TTGATGGCATATAAAATAATCAAAAATCAAAAATTGCATTTTGCGGTCAAACTACGAAAGATTGGGAAAAAATGATAAGACAAACATTTTGCATCCAAAAAATATCTACAAATTTGTTACTAATCACTTTTTTATAGGACACGTAGTTTTTGTTTTATTTATAAAAAAAAACATTAAAAATAAAAAAGTTAAATTTTTCGACACGCAACACAAGCTAAGGAAAAGTAAATAGATAACACTTTTTCACAGAAGGTAGAGCAACAAAATTTTTAATAATAATCTTTGTCTGAAAGACTATCGATTTTTTTGCTCTTTACATATGAATGCGATTATCACAAAATTCGTTTTTTTTTCTTTAAATTCAAACGTGCATTCTTTAATAGTTATATTTTTATGTAGAGATAATTCCAAAACATTAGTGGAGAAATCCACGTATATTCAAAAAATTGTTGGAAGATAAGTTTCAAAAGTATACCATCACGAGCAATGTGAAAAATAGGCACCTATCATTGTATTTTTCAGATAAACAAAAGTTGTTAAACTTTGATTGCCCGACATGGTAGACAGTTCTTAAGTTCGAAAATACCGTTAAAAAATCTATCGAAAACACTTAATCACTTTTTTATCTATATTTGTTTTCAATTGCTTTTCCTCAACTGGCGTAAAACATGATATTGGCTGTTTGTGTAATGACGACAAATGGAAGTAATAAAAAGATAATTATGTTTTTTATATCAGTTCATTATTAATTACATCAGATGACAAACAAAGATTTGCTTTTTCATCAAGGCTAAATCCAATAAAACATTAAGAGTCTCAGATATTGTAATTTTTATAAGGGAAAATGTATTTTTAGACGTCACACTAATATAATATAATTCCATTGAACATAGTGTTTCTGATTCCATATAAATTCAATCTTGAACTACATTTTAATGTTATGTTAAAAATTAGTGATCCGCAAAAAAGGCACGTTCTAGTTCGAAATACATAAATGTCGCATTTTTCTAGAGAATCGCATGATGTTTTTTTGAACATAATGAAAGCATAACAATTTTGAACTTTTGGGAAGCTCAAAACCCAACTCGAATTTTCGAGATTTTTGCACGTCCTTCGTAACAAACAAAAGAAATCTGCCCTCTGCGCCTACTGAAAAATCGTTAAAAGACATTTTGTAGGATTTTTCAAAAGCTATAATTTCTCTTAAAGACTTTTTTCATATTTTGCGTCGTTTTGTTCAAAATTCGAATGTTGTTCTGTCAAATTTCAGACAATTCCAATACTTTCGTAACCATTAATGATGAGAATGTAATAAATGAAAGCAAATGTGTATCTCTTTGTTGGGTCAACAACTTTCGTCTATTAATTTGTTTTCATACCTTTTGTTGTTTTTCCATTAATTTTTCATTTTTATTTTTAATATCATTTTTATAATTAAAACGAAAACCATGCGTCCTATCAATAATTGATTTATAAGAAAAAAATTTCAGCTTTTTCAGGTAAACAATTTTTGTTCGATCAATTGTTCATAACTTGTGTCGTTTCTTCACAAATTAAATTTTTTATTGTATTTAATGTTAATTTTCACGAATAAAACAAAAGCTACGAGTCCTATCTAAAAGTGATTAGTAACAAATTTGTAGATCTTTTTTTTGATCGCAATTTTTATTTATTCATGTTTCATCTTATATAGTTTGACCACAAAATGAAATTTTTTACTTTTCCTTATTTTTTGTGCAATCAAAATATAAATTTTCGATTTTTCAAGAAAATTCAAAAAGTTATTGTGATCATCTTGTAGGACTTTCAAAAAGCATTGTTTTTCTTCTCTTGACTTTTTTTCATATCGTGCTTTATTTGGCCTGAAATTTGTATTTTTTATAGATTTTTTAAATCTTATAAATGCCATAACTCTGATAAATTTTTTTTTTATCCCAAAAAATCATTAGGATCAATTATTTGGCTTTCTGATTATTACGAGTAGCCGTACATAAAATCATTTAATCTAAAAAAATGGTTTAAAAAATTCTGAAAATACTTTAACTTTTTGAATTATTATCCAAAATAGCTGGTTCACGAACTTGTCCTTTCTTTTAGGACCAAAATCGAAACGTGGAGATCGGTTGAAAAACTGTTGTGTCAAATTTCGGACAATCCTAATTTCTCAATCTCAATCATAAATGATGAGAATGTAATAAATTCAAATATTATAAGGAAGTATTTCCAACCAATCATCAATCACAACATTTTTGTTTTACGTTTTAGATTTATTTAAAGACGGCCACGATTTGCACAGTTCAATTGAAAGCAGGCTTCTGCAAAAAGAGTATGAAATTCCGGAGAGAGTTAAACCTGCCTTCAAAAGTGTGGAAAATGTTTTAAAGGAAATTCAGAGTGTTACTGCTCTTGAAACTCATGTTGTACATCCAAAACTCAACTACAGAGGAATTACTGACTGCGTAGCCACTTACAGGTAAGGTAGAAAACCAGCCCTTTCCAGCATGTATCCACGATCCTTCTCTAGTAGTTCAGAAATAATTTCTAGGTCACTCTTGCAGCCCCATTTATAGAATCTTCAATTTGATATCTATAATCTATATACCAAACTAGCAGAACAAGCTGGTTGTTCGCATTAATTCGCTTACAGTGAAATCCTGTTTATAGAGACGAGTTGTGCCTAATTGACTGGAAGAAATCTGATAAACGGAAAGATACAATTAGTTCTGTATATGATGCACCCATTCAAGTGGCATCTTACGTTGGAGCTTTGAATGCGGATTTAAAGTACCCCTTTGAGGTGAGTTTAAAATGTATTAGAAAAACCTTCCAAATATTGCGAAATTTCAAAGAAATTTCTAACCTTTTTGCAACCTTTTAAACGTAGATCAAAAAAGGTCTCGTCGTCGTTGCCTACACAAGTGGAGAAGAAGCTTCTGTCTACGAATTAGTTCAAGAGGATTTGTTCATTTACTGGAAAGCTTGGTTAAGAAGGCTGCAAAAATATTTTGTAGAATTGAAAAAATAAAGAGATTAAAATAAACTCTAGATATGAACTGTAAAAAGTTTTAAGTTCATGCTTTCTCAATGTTCTTGCTTTTCCCGGTTATTGAATTTTCCCCGAACCACTAAATCAAAATTACGACCACAAACCGAGGGTCGTAACTTTCAAACGTGAGAAGTTATAAGAGTTTTCTGAAAGAGTATATGAGCAATCTCGCAAGCACAGGGGTTACAGGAAACGCAGTGAACTTTCTAAGTCTCTTGGGCGAAACACCTTATTGTTCAAAATAAGTTTTTTCTACATTATTTATTTCAAGTCCTTCGGAAACTTTTTTTCGTGCGGTTTTGCATTTTCTATCTTTGTGCACTTCCTGACTAATCACTGCCTGATATTTATGAATGATTTATGCCGAGGTAGCTTGCAATTAGTCACGAGAAAAATTTATTTACCTTAACATTGCTAGAGCGAGTATGCAAATTCGAAATAGTAGAACGAAATTTACATAAATGCTTCGCATGTTCCACATTGCTGATAGTTTTGTGAAAAATATGAAGGGGTCTACGTAAACCATGGAAGTGGGTTAAAGAGCAAAAACTGCAAGGAGAAGCCTGAAGTTATGATCATTTATATCTTTCAATATTTTTCTCTAATAAGGAGGTTCGCAAAATTTGTTTTACCCCTTTAACTTGTAAGTTGTTTTATTTGTTACAGCGATTTAATATTTTGAAGGTTTCGATAACACCCATTGGTGCGACAAATTAACTTTTCCATAAATCATAATTAGCAAACTGTATTGTATTTATTTTCAAAAAGTGTGGGGATAAATAGCCTTTAAAGGAACATGAACATATACCAATGTGAAATGTAGTTTTTAAAATCACTCATTGGCGACAATGCTATTATTTAGTTTAAAAATGCGTAATTCAAAAATTTTGTACTTCAAAAATTTGTATTTTTAAGCTTACATTTTTAATTAAAACAATTTTAAAATTCTGTCTTAAGGGGGGAGATACCATTAGAATTTCCAAAAAATCGATTTTTTTTCTTTTATATTTTGAATGTATAATATGTTAAAAATATACTGTAAAAAGGAAAATATTAAATATTTATGGAGATATTGTCAAAAATGTCAGAGTCCGCATACCGTCACTAATCAGGTAGTCGGAGCGCTTGGGTCGGACCAATGTTTCTTACACAATAGGTTTATATATTTTTTTGTCCCATAAATTCTGGAAAGGCTGATTACTACGTTAATACGTTACTACGTTTACTACGTTTATTACGTGGACCCGGAATCGCCAATTGATCGGCAAGTCACTGAAACTAATAGTCATACCGTAACAAATCTTTAAACGTGATTATCTCGAAATCGTCTTTTCAAAAACGGCTCATGCTGTAACTTAAAATGTCATTGACCGATTAGGCTGAAAGTTTAAAGATATCGGGTTATTAAATAGTTTTTTTGGGGTAAAAACTGTTAAAAAAATGGTCGAAAATTTGGAACTTCGATTAAACAGCCGATATCAATTTTAATTTTCATCTTTTTTATTATTTTATAGGTTTATCCTTCCCTTTAACGCATAAGTAATCGAACGAAAAAACCTCTTCTATATCGGATAAATGGAAAAATTTTGACAGTTGCAGCAGTTTTTAATGCCTCGGAGCAGACGCTTGAAGAAATAGTCTGCAGGGTCGCCAGTTTGTAAAAATTGATTGATTTCAGCCTTTCTAAAGGTATCTCCCCCCTTAAAGACTTAAAAAATTAAAAGCATTTGAACTTTAAAATGTTTGATAAAACACATTTTTGAACGTTAAAATTAAAACCGTTTCAATTTGATAGTATAAGAGTAACTCATTTAAATTATCACAGTTACAGCGAAACCTTTTTATTGTGCCGATTTTGGGGCTGGCAAAGGTGGAGAAATAACCTGATAGACTGCCGCTATCGTTGAAAATGCTTTTGTTTGTTTACGCCTGTGTGACCACCGCGCCCTCCCCATAGCTCCGTTTACTCATCTCTGCGACGCAGCGTATATTCTTGGAAGGGCTATAGCCGGGTGCTCTATTGAAGGGTTTCACTTTACATTAGAATGAGAGAAGAAGAAGACAGTTGTGGAAAGAGGTAGACAGGCGAACGGTAAAAGGATGCTCGAGGGGCTGGTCACTCAGAAATCAGGGAGTCAGACAAACAATGACTGCCACCGGAATAACGAAGATTTCTCAGAGACCTCCATCAGATTAACTCCAGATTTCTTTTAACTTACCACGAGACCCCCTCGAAAAGTTAATCGCGCGGTGCTCGAAACTGATTTCCCGAGTGTTCCCGACAGAGTTACGAATCTTTCCGACGAGGATTTTGCTGAACCGGCCGGATGGAGCGAGGCTTTTCGTGACGCACTGAGACTTACAGAGACTAACTGCGGGACTAACCAAGGAACAACGCAATAGAATTTAGAGATTCCTACTGACCTCCACAGGGTCTTTCGTTAGTCCGGGAGTCACCTGAAATCTCAGTGACCAGTCCCTCGGGGATTCTAGAAGTATACATTGGTGAGGATTGAGAGTGCAAGGGTATAAACTATAATGTGAGGCTAATGGGCCTAAGAGGTATGTGAAATGTGGACTTAGGCCTTAAACCGGTAACAACCATTGAATTCAGAAAAATTAAGAATTTGTATTCCTATGAATACGCGATTTTTCCCCTGCCCAAAAATCCCCCCACGGGAACAGAAAAAGTGCAAATCCTATTCCTCTCAATCGACGTAGTAAAATTTAACGAAAGCATTTATTTAACCTATTTTTCATTATTAAATCTTTTTATAACTTATAAATTCGAAAAATATTCAAATTTATATTTATTTATATTCTAATAATTAATTTGAACGCTTTAAAAAATGCAACAAAGAAATCTATACAAATGTGTGAATTTAAATAGTTATAACTCTAGAGAGGCAGAGTTGAATTGTTGAGAATTAAAATTTCAAAATTTACATTCCACATGAAGGAATTAAAACAACTTATTACACATATTTTGTTAACTTTTTAGAAGGAATTAAATAAAATCAAAATATGACCATTTCTGAGGAATAAAAAATATCTTTGTGAGGTGCGTCACCCGTACAATTAGAAGGAATTAAATATATTGAAAACACGTTCTCTTTGGGAGAATAGAAAACTGTGTGGCGGTCGCTATGGAAATAGACGTGAGTAAGTTTAAGAGGTTTGTTATTCTTATTGTGGCATTTTAGACAGATGGAAAAATCGCGCATTCAAAATAATAGAATAATCTTCACTTTTGCGCTGAAATCTGAAAATATTAAGTTTTCTATATTCTATGCTTATCACCGGGAAGGGAAGGTATCAGGAGGGGATGACGAATAGAGGTAAGGGAGTATAGGGTCAAGGACAAACGGGAGACCTGAATCTGGGTAAATGATATTCAAAAATAATAAGGGACGGGAGATATGGTGGTGGAGGGGTGCATATAGATGGATGGCTAGGTGGTAAGCAGGCCATGGAGGAGGGGTGAGTGGGGTGTTTCGAATAGACAATTGACTATAGTTGAAAAGGAGACATATTGGCAATGGCGTAGCCAGAATTTGACAAAAGACGGGGTTTTCATGTCTGAACAGAAAGTGCGGTACCACTTATAGGGAAAAATTAGGGTAATGTAATTAGACATAAAATTTCTAAACATCACATTTATTATTATTATATTCCTATTAGACCCTTAAATTTAAAATGCTTATTTAATATTGTGCTTAGTCTAATAATAACAATAATATTGATAATAATAGTTCAACGTAGTATAGTATTATTTTATATTCAAGCGTTTTTAATTGTATAATAAATAATACAGCAATATTACCTATATTTGCTATTCGGCTAGTTCAGCGTAAATTTTTTTCTCCAAATTAATTTGGTAGATATTAAATGATCATGGACAAAGTAAATAACGAGATAATTCTAAAAGAATGTGGTGCAGAAGAGACGCTAGTAGACACATGGGAAAGAAATCGTTTAAGATGGTTCGGACACGTT
>NC_046662.1:99500367-99511897 GCF_010883055.1 Belonocnema kinseyi
TGCTAGAGAGATTGATCAGCAACCTGGATCGGAGCAGTGTTGCGGAACGAACGTGTTATTTACTTAAATAGCACGAGAATTCTGGATCAATCTGAAAAATCTTTATCCCTTCCACACAATACTCCTTTCCCCTACCAAGCGAGTCACGCCTACCCCGAAAGGGAAATGGCTTAATGGTGTAATAATAAAAATATATCATTGAGAATATACATTAGCGTTTGCATAAACATTTTCTGAATTTCCCAAATTTAAATTTTATTCATCGATTGGTTGAGAACGCGGTTTTTCCGTTACGTAATTCTACATGGAAGTGCCAGCAGTTGGCTTGTATGACATTGTGGTGCGTACAAATACCAACTGGATTATTTTAATTTTTAAATATTGAGCATTGACATGTCCTTCTGTTTTGCTGATGTTCACTCTACTGATCCTTCTCGACACATACTCTATTATGACTGTTTATAAGTGTCCACTTTCAAGCAAACAGAACACTTTTCTGCTTCCCTTTCAAATCTATTTAATTAAACTACGTACCGAGAAACTCATTTGCGAAAATGGGTACTAATTTTATTTTACAATGAGTACCATAGATTACCTGCCGTTTATGCTTTTCTATAATCTGCGATAAATTTTGGTTTTAGCGTTTAGGAAAATAGATTCAAAATGCTAGTTATTATTGCGGTTTCGTTATGTGAAGATTTCCTATAGATATATTTTCAGGCTTAAGGTTTACGTGATTATAGTTAACATTTTGTATTTCAGAAACGAATAGTTTTATGAGGTTTCTGGAAAATTTATATGAGGGAGACACCTCTTTACCTGTTGTAGTGGGCGGGCAAGTAGTTTACGAAGGTATATTGGATAAACGGAGGACTGTGGCGGTATACAAAAAGGAATTAAATGTGCCTCTTCCATCGTCAAGGGGGGAGCGTAACACCTCGCCTTGACTACGCCACTGCATATGGGAGGGGTTGAAAGAGAGAAAGATATCAAGATTTTAATCAATATAATATATTTAAAAAATTCCATTACTGTTGCACACTAGGGCGACGTAAAAATTATCAAATTAATCTAATAGTTCAAGCTGAGAAAAAAAAGTTGTGGGTTAATATCTGAAAAAGTAAATAAAAATTTTACTGAAATTTCTTCAGCTTGAATCAAAGAAACAGGCTGTTATTTTATTTTTTCAAAAATGAAGTTGAGTGATGTTTCAAGCTTTCAAATATTGTCAATTTTACGATAATGCGTGGGGGATACTTGTTGATGGTAACTCGTTTCTTTAGCGAACAGTTGATAAAGAGCTTAGGGTATAGTTTTTTTACTTATGGACGGGGGGGGGGGGGCGTCCACATTTTTTATTGCAAGAATGAGCATGCAGCTTTTCGCCCGCTTTGATAAAGTGACTGAGAACTCACCGCGTGAAGGTAGCTGCTCCTTGAGTTTCTTCCCTATCCCAACCCAACCAGCCACCCACAAGATTCTTATAATACATAATATTACAAATTTAAAAACGCAAACATATAAAGACGTAAAATTGACAATATTTGAACGCGTGAAACATCACTAAATTAAGGTATAAGCCCGTTGTGACGCCCAAAATTTCGACCTTTTTTCATGAATTTCTTTATACATGACAATAAAATGAGATTGTTTTCAAATTTAGATATGTTTTTATTGCTCTCTTAAAGTGTACAGAACAATTTTTTCGACTTCATTTTACATAAATTAGTTTATGATTTTCTAAATCAAAGTGGAATCCTCGAAAAAAAGTAGGTTGTCTCGGGGAAGCATACAGTAGTGATCTGAAACCAAAAATTCAAACGGATTATTATTCTGTAGGCTTGCCGCTAATGACTGATCAACTAATATACAAACATTTTTTTTAAATAACAAAATGGCGGACTTCCAAACTTTTTTTCTTCAAATTTGCCTTTTTTATTAATTGTTTAAAAAATTAATTTATTATTCAAAAGTTTAAAGTTTTGACAACAAATATTTTATGAGAAAAAGATACAGTAATCACCTATGTCTGGTGCATAGAGCAGTCCTTCAGATTCCTCATGGTTATCATTTTTAGCAGCTTTAAGAGCCCTACGTAACTAGCCTCTTTTGAGTTGGCTTGCGCAGTTTCCTCAGCTGGCGCGTTTACTCACTTTCATACGCACTACATCGCGCTCTATTCTTTTGACTAGAACTTTCTAAATACTTTGAATTTTGACCTGAAATGTTTGAAGCATATTTTCAAGATGTTTTTCTTTAAAAAATGTAGCTGTCAAAACTAAGATTTTTTTGACCCTACACACCGGACTTTTACCTTAAAAAAAAATAACAGCATGTTTCTTTGATTCAAGATAAGACATTTCAGGTTCGACATATTCAACTTTCTCAAACCATGTTCTAAATTCAGTAAAACTTTTTTTTTAATTTATAATTTTTATTATTATTCAGTAGAAAAAACTGTACATATAAAAAATTCGCCATAATTTTCGAAGCAACAGGGAAATTTCTTAAAATTTTCCAAATTTTGAATTTTACAGATCAAAAAAGGGAGCAGAAGATATTAACCGATTTCAAAATTATACATTTTTTTACTTTTTTCGGATTTCAACCCACAATTTATTTTGCTCAGCTCAAACGATTCAACTAATTTGATCATCTTCACTCCGCCCTACTGCACACTTATCAATACTATTGGGTGTAATTTTCAACCACCTTCGTATGTATAAAATTTAGCTCTAGTTACACAGAGACAAATTTTTCATTAAGACTTTTTTGTTCTCCAGAAACGTGCAATATGGGTGCACGACATATTTAAAAATCTTGGTCTTCATGCATAATTCTGCATATCCAACGCACCTTCGTACAGATTTATCCCCAGGAAAGGTGAAATACATGACGTTATCACTCTCACATAAGTCATGACTACAAAGCCCTAAAAAGTCAGTTGCGAGTGAGTGGAATTCCTAATTATTCGCATAGTATATTTGCGACACTTCCGCAAGAAGAGCACTTTTTCGAGCGAGCGTACAAAAGCTGTGAATGGATTTTTCAGAGAAGAATGTGCCCCAGAAGTATGATGGATCCGATCTAAAAAAAGAAAAAAATGTGTCGAAGCAAATGCTGACTAAGGTCGCGCCTCGGAGCTACAAGCGACAGCCACAGGTTCGGGAAAAAGAAAAATTCGTGAGAACTTATTTCCGCATAAAAGAGCTTGCGCGAGGTGCACGTTTCCTCGCTCATGCCGAGACCTGAAGTAATAAAAAAGGGAGTCAGGTCGTAAAAAAGCGACATATAGCAATTATAACTTCTGTAGTAACGTCCCTTGCGTAAGGTAGCGTATAGTGTAACCACGCATTATATGGGGCCCTATAGACATCCCATTTCGAACAACCCTTCGTATGCCCATGGGGACAGTTAACTAATGGCGAGAGTGTGTATTGCAGTTATATTTCATGGGAATATCGTAACAGGGTTGGAATGAGGGGATGTTGAAGAAAGCATCTGTCTTAACCTCTTTCCTCGAGCAACGAATGGTTATCGGTTGACTTGCGAGTGACTCGGTGGAATAAATTCTTTATATATGTAACCTTTAAGGGCTTTCAGATCCTTCACGTTTTATTGCTTTCAGGAAGGATGATCTAGTTATTATTTAGGTCTGGGAAGGGAGATAATACGAGGACAGTGAGAATAGTTTGAGAATTTAGTTCAAATAAGAAAAAATGGATGTATTTAATTAAATTTTATTAATAAGTTAGTAATGCAGCCGTAAATGTGAAGAAAATCACTATCTATATTTGAAGTCGAACAGTTAATTGTTAAGAGGAAAATTGTGCGCAAGGAATTCACAAAATTAATTGAATTCAAGCAATCCATGTAATTAATTGAACTTAAGAAATTTAATCAATTCATGGAATTCACGGAACTCATACATTTACGGAATTCGCGGAATTTATGCAAATGCAGGAATTTAAGAAATTTATAGCATTCTTGGAATTTATGGAATTCGCGGGATTTAAGGAATTTACGGAATTCATGGAATCGAAAGCATTGACGACATTTATAGCACTCATGGAATTCGTGGAAATGACGTAATTCTTGGAATTAAAACAATTTAGGAGATTCAAGGAAGTAATGGAATTCACGGAATTCACTGGATTTGTGGTATTCACGAAATTCACATAATTGATGTAATTCACGGAATAAATGGAATGCATGAAATTCACGGAATTCGCTTAATTTATGGAATCGAGGAATTCACGGAATTTATAGACTTTACAGAATTGGAGGAATCCACGAAATTCAAGCAATACATGGAATTCAACAAATTTATGAAATTTAAGGAAATCACGGAATGCATGGAATTTATAGGCTTCTACGAATTCTATGAATTCCTTGAGTTCCATAAATCTGATCAATTCTTTTGAGCCAGAGCATTCCATTAATTCTGAGAATTTCACGATTTCCGTGAATTCCAGTAACTCCATAAATTCCATGAATTCCGAGAATTCCATAAGTTTCGTGAATTCCGTGAAGTATATGAATGTCGTAATTTGGTGAACTCCGAACATTCCATTAATTCTTTAGATACTGTAAATTTCTTGACTTCTGTGAATTCCGTTAATTCTTTGGATCAATGAACTTCGTGAACTCCATGAATTCTGTGAAGTTCTTGAATTTTGTGAATGCTGTAAATTTGGTAAACTCCGTGAATTCCATGAATCCTTTAAATCTCGTTAATTCCTTACATTCCGTGAATCCCTTAAACACCGTGAATTTCTTAAATTCCTTGAATTCCGGGTGTGATATGAATTCTGTAAATTCTGTGCATTTTACGAATTCCTTAAATTCCACGAATTCCTTCAATTCCGTCAGACTTTTTTTTTAATTTTTCGCTTACCTATCCACATTCTACGTACTTATTATCTCCATATTTTCTGCCCTCGCTATTCTTTAACCTTATTTACAATCACTTGTTTCACACTTTGCTGTAAAAATTGGACGTACGGTGTGCTAGTTACCGAATACAATAAGTGAATTTCGTCTAACAATTCTCCAACGAAAAAAGAAAAATTGCAAATCCTATTCCTCTCAATCGACTTAGTGAAATTTAACTGAATCATTTATTTAACCTATTTTTTATTAATAAATCGTTTTACATCTCACAAATTAGGAAAATATTCAGTTTTATAATTATTAGTATATTAATAATACATTTAAACTTGTTAAAAAAGTATTAATGTATCAATGTAAAATATGTGAATTAAAATAATTTTAACTCTAGAGAGGCAGACATGAACAGCTGTCAGCTGTGAAAAGGTGGTATATGGGAGAAATAAGCAGGTGTCAAGTGTAGTGTAGTGACCTCCGAATCAGCCGATGAGGACTTCCAGAGAACGAAAGATACTAATGAGGAAGGTGTTTTACAGATGACAAAGAATAAGAATAGAGTAAGAAGCAGAGAGAGCTCGAGTAAAATTAGGGATGGGGAAGAGCCAGAGCAATATGTCCGTGACGGATCTAAATCACGGGAGGAAAATGAAGAAAAACAGAAGGTTAATAGGAACGAGCAAAATTTACCAGAAAAACTTTGAACGGATGAGCTGGAGTATGAACTTGAGGAGCGAAGGAAGAGAAAAAACAACATCATAGTACGAAGATTCAGATCTAGAGGAAGAGATCTGGGAGAGGAATTAAGAACAACTTTGCTGGGCTTGACGGGAGTTAATATTCGGATCAAATGTCTAAGACACATAGCTGGTGGAGTCTTGATCAAACTGGATTCATGGGGGATAAAAAGGCGATTACTGGTCAATAAGCATAAACTTTGAAGGACAAAAATCATTGTGGTCGACGACTTGACGAGCAGAGAGCAGAAGCTCCAGGAGTGCATATGAAGCAGGATGAGTGCAGCAAGGAGGAACGGAGGAAAAGCTAGCGCGAGTTATATAATCTGGCGATTAATGACAGATTATTCACATGGATCGAGGAAGATGGTAGGGTGGAGAAGAAACCTTTTCGTGTAAGAAGGCAGGGGAGACCTTTATGATAATGGTAAGGGGAAAGGAGCTAGAGAGAATAATAGAATGAAAAAATAACATAAAGAGAGACCAGAAATAGAAGGAGAGCGAGTAGATTATAGATAAGTATGGAATGAGAGTGAGAGCTAGGCATATATGGAGAGCATGGAAGATATCGAGAAGGAAATCGTAACGGAAAACGAAGGGGAGTGGGAAAATAAGTGGGACATACTAATAAAGAACATAAAGTAGCAGAAAGGGTAGGCATGACTAGAAAGCAGAAAACGAAAAGAACAGAAGGGACAAGGGAGTTAAAAGGAAGAAATGAGGAGGAAAAGGATTGGATGGAAAATATGTTTAACCACTTGAAAAAATATTGGAAGACAAAAGGAAATAGGGAACATGAGTACTACAAAGCGAGTAGGAGGAAACTAAAGGCATACTGAAAGGATAGAAATAATCGGGAAAAGACAATAGTGACAATAGTGAAGTTTAAACCAAATCGCAGATTTAAAGGGAATGTAATTAAAAAGGCTCAGTGGAAGAAGTATTTCATTAAGTTACTGGAAGGCCAGGATATTGAATCAGAAAATTCAGGAACTCAGACAGCAATAGAGGAAAGGAAACGAACAGACATAGAACATGAGGAAACAGGGGAGTGGCAAGAAGTGGCAAAAAACAGGTAGAAGGAGACAAAGAAAGGAGAAGTGGGGATGGAGGTTACTTAGACTTAGAAATAAATGGGGACATTTCGTTTGACAAAGTAGCAAGAGTAGTAGACAGATTAAGGAAACGAAAAGCAAGAGGCTAAGACGGCATCGCCATAGAATTCATAAAATGGCTACCGAAAATTTGGGCTTTAGAAGTACACAGAATTGTAAATGGGTTCTTGATAGAAGGGAAATAGGCTTGTGGCTGTGAAAAAGCGCAGATATTTCCTAAGAAAGCTAGGCAGGTTTTATAAGGGAAAGGTCTACACGGGATCATGTGTGGGTTCTCAATTCGCTGATTAACAACAAACTAAAGGCAAAGGGCAGTAAATTATATACGGCGTTCGTGGATCTCAAGAAGGCATTTGATATAGTCGATAGAGGGATACTCGTGAACAAATTAAAGAAAATCTCTACTCAGTCCGACTTGCTTAACATATTTATAGAAGATATGGATGATGATTAGGGAAAAGAGAATGTGGGAGGGACAGTAATAGGAGGAAACAACATTTTTGGACTTAAATTTGCAGATAATTTGGCTTTGGTTTCGGACCACGAGGAGGGTCTCACGGTAATGGTAAGAAATCTAGAGAAATATTACGACAATAATAAATCACAAATTAATGGAAATAAGACCAAGGTAATGATATTTAGAAGAGGGGGGAGGAGAACACAAGGTAAGAGTTGAAAAGTGGACGGGGAAACATTAGAATTAGTAAATAAATTTAAGCCGTGAATGCAGCGTGGAGTATTTTAAGGAGAGCAAGAATTAATAGGCAGGGTAAAATATTGTATCTTATGGAAATATTAGTGAAAGCAGGAGGGAAGTATGGCGTGGAAATCTGGGGCTGGGCTAGAGGAGAATCAATAGAAAATATGCAAGGTAGGTTCGTTAAAATGGCAATGGGAGTTGATAGCAAAACTCCAGGCTACATATGGAGAATGGAGTCAGGAAGACAAAGTTTAGAGGTTGACGCTAGGGTGCGAGCAAGCAAGTACCTCATCAGAATTTGGGAAATAGATAATGAGGAGTGGCCAAAAATCTATTTGAGGGAAGAGTTGAGGGGAATAAAAAAAGGAACAAGTGAGGACGTTTGTTAAAATAATTCAAAGTGTTCATTACTGGTCATGTGTTTATTCAAGAATCAGAAAAACTAACTGCGAGATCCCACAGTTTAGTTTGGTTGGTTAAACGTTTCGACTATTCGTAAGATAGTCCTCATCAGTAAAATAATATTAGTGACACCATATATGACCTGTTTAATTAATCAGGTGACAGTATATGCAGAGTGCATTACTATAGAGATTTTATATAAATTGTTAAAGATCTCTGAAATGATAAATTTAATATTATATTATGTTACCTTTAGTTGTAAAGCATATAATTTAACAGCTGGTAAAGTTGCAATATATAAAAAAACGTAATTTTTTGTGTGACAATTTTATATTAATATTGAAACTGAATATTGGTTCTTTTGATTCGTTGCACAGGACAAACCCAAATAAAACTTTTTTTGATATAAAATCACAAGATGTTATTTTTGATTCTATTTTAGAATCGTCCCGTGGACGGAATGAAAACAGAACATTGTAATATCAGCGAATGAGAAGAATAGGTTAGTATATAATGATCATGATACAATAGCTTTGCGTCGATGGTGCTTGGCCCAGAATTTATGTAGCATCTCACTTATATTACAATAAGTAAGGATGCTGGAGAGAGTACAGTATAGAATATATTTAAAATATCATTGCGTCGAAGGTGAGTGACGTAGTTAACGTGTACTATTTCACTTAAATTAGAAATAGAAGAGATTTTAAAAAGGAATATTGCAACAAATACTGTTACTATTGTATACAATTGAATATAATAATTACTAATTATTGTATAAAATTTAACATAACAAATACCAATTATTGAAAATGAAATAAAAGTACTCCAACTATTACAAAATTAATTACTTGCATGGATGAGGCATCATCCATGCAACTAACGGCAAAGGTGATGATATGAGGCAAAGGTTGCTATATTATATATAGCACTCATATTATCTATATCACGTCTAAAGTTGACATTATTTTTATTTCTTATAATATAAACCATTTCCATAAAGATTCGTTTGTAATAGTGTGATTCTGTGGCTAAAATATTTACATTATTAAAATGAAACTTATGCTGATAATTGTTTGCATGCTGGTCAAGGGCAGTGTCAGTATCCATCCTATCACATGATCTTTTGTGTTCATTTATTCTTTGTTGTATGTATCGTTTAGTTGGGCCATATAACATTTACTGCAGCCCATACATGTTATTTTATAGACCACGCATGTTTTTCTTATTTTCAAGAATACGGTCTTTAAGATGTTTGAAAAGGTTAAACGGATCCTGTATAGATTTAAAGATGATCTTAATGTTATGTTTGTTAAACAATTTTTGGAGAGTTTTAGAAGTTTGTGTATTATACGGTAATACGATTGACCCATCCAAGTCTTTTCAAGCATCTTAATAACCGTATTTCTGAAAATAAAAAAACAGATGTGGTCTATAAAATAACATGTGTGGACTGCAGTAAATGTTATATAGGTCAAACTAAACCATACATACGACAAAGAATAAATTAACACAAAAGATCATGTGATAGGATGGATACTGACACTGACCTTGACAAGCATGCAACTAATTGTCAGCATAAGTTTGATTTTAATAATGTAAATATTTTAGCCACAATATCACACTATTAAAAAAGAATCTTTATGGAAATGTTTTATATTATAAGAAATAAAAATAATGTTAACTTTAGAAGTGATATAGACAATATGAGTGCTATATATAATAGCCTTATCCATGCAACTATCTAACTAATTTTGTAATAGTTGGTGTACTTTTATTTCATTTACAATAATTAGTATTTATTATGTTAAATTTTATGCAATAATTACTTATTATTATATTCAATTTTATACAACAGTAAAAGTATTTTGTCCTATATTCCTTTTTAAAATCTCTTCTCTTTCTAATTTAAGTGAGTTACTACATGCTAACTACGTAACTCATCTTCAACGCAATGATATTTTCAATATATTCTATACTGTACTCTCCCCAGCATCCTTACTTATTGTAATATAAGTGAGATGCTACATAAATTCTGGGCCAAGCACCATCGACGCAAAGCTATTGTATCATGATCATTAAATACTAATCTATTCTTCTCACTCGCTGCTATTACAATTTTCTGTGTTCATTCCGTCCACGGGACGATTCTAAAACGGAATCAAAAATAACATCTCGTGGTTAAAGTTTTATTTGAGTTCGTCCTGTGGATGGAATCAAAAGAACTAATATTTAGTTTAAATATTAATATAAAATTGTCACACACAAAATGCCGTTTTTTTTATATATTGCAACTTTACCAGCTGTTAAATGCTATGATTTACAACTAAAAGTAACATAATATAATATTACATTTATCATTTCACAGATCTTTAACAATTTATATAAAATCTCCATAGCAATGCACTCTGTATTTACTGTCGCCTGATTATTTAAACAGGTCATATATGGTCTCACTAATATTGTTTTACTGATGAGGACTATCGACGAATAGTCGAAAGGTTTAACGAACCAAACTAAACTGTGTAATTTTGCAGTTAGTTTTTTTGTTTTTTAAATAAACACTTGACCAATGATGAACACTTTGAATTATTTCAACAAACATTTTCATTTATTACTGACCCTGGTCAACACCATAACATCTTCAAGAAAAAATAGAAACCCCCTCGAGTTCGGTGCAATACATTTAAAAAGCTTGCCGGGATTTAGGTGACAGAGTAACTGCATAGTTACTTTGGGATGGGAGGAGAGAAGAGAAGGTTAAGAAGAACCTAGAGAGTTGAGTTGAGACGATTCTAGCGCAGGAAATACAGGATTGGGGAAATTAGAAAGGTCATCATATTGTAGCGAATATAAAAGTTGAAAATCCCAATTGGGTAGGGAGAAACACTAGGTCCGTTAAGCTGGCAGGACCACATTGCAAAATGGACTGAAAACCTATAGGTAATTTAGGGCTCATTTAGGGCTAATTTAATGCCCCATTACCAAATTTAATGCTCTTCATTTAAACAAAAAATAACTGGTAGTCATGCTAGCTTAACGTTAAGATAGAAGAACCACACATAGTAAAAAACTGATTTTTCAAACTTTCTTTGCTCTATAATTTAGGGGTCATTTAGGGCTCACTTAATGCCCTATTGTCAAATTTAATGCTCCGCAATTTTTCGAAAAAACCTGTGGTCATGCAAGCTTAACGTTAACCTAGCAGGACCACACAGAGAAAAAAACGACTCAGGCATTATTTCTTTCCACAATAATTTAGGGCTCATTTAGGGATCTGGTAATATGATAATGAAAAATAAAAAAAAATGGTTTAAACCATTTTTGTTAAAACAATTCTAGTAAAAACGAATTTAAAAAATTTCCTTTTCTACCCTAGGTTAAGGCTCACTCAGGGATCCATGAATATGATATTTGAATTCAACAAAAAATTGTTGAAAAAAATTTACCACAAAAAAATTATTTTCTTTTCGTTTCTCTTGCATAATTTCAGGCTCATTTGAGGCTCCTGAAATATCATCAACTGAAAGCCTTGCGATATTTTCTTTGCGTTTTTTTTGTTATACAGGGTGCTTTTCTAACTTGAAACTTTCAAATATCTCGAAAAATAGGCAATCTATGAAAAAATGTTATGAATCAAAATTTAATCACTCTCAGGAGTGCATACGCAAGGTATGCATGGATGAGTAAAT
>NC_046662.1:99511997-99515377 GCF_010883055.1 Belonocnema kinseyi
ATTATGATTTTTTTGTCTTTATCACATACATTATAAGATTTAAGATTTAATTAGCAATCAGAAGTTATATAACTATGAAACGAAATCGTAAATAAGTCTTTTAGAATTTCAGGTTAACCGTCAAGTAGGAAGATAAGATTTCTTTCATACTCATTTCAAATTGCTTTTTAACAAACAACCTGATAGAAAGGCTAGCATAAAAAAGCATTGCAATTTTTGAATCATTAAAAATGCCATTTCTGTCCTTGTTCTTGAATCCTTGATTAGGTAGAGAAAATAATAGAATTTCAATCCCGTTAAAAGCCGGTCGGAGCTGCCAAACGTAACCTCAAATAAATTATATCACTTTTTAAAAATTTTATTAGTTACAAAAACATAGTCATGATAGAATTATGTTTAAATTATTTTTCACCACAGCCAATGTCTATGGAACGAACCATATAAAGAAGCACTCACATGAGTGTTTTGCCAAGATCTTGTTGAAGACCTGAATAATAATCAAGTTTTTGATAATAATTTGCAGATAGAAGCTATCTATAACCACGACTCCTCCAATTGTAGGAACGCGTTGGACGATGTTACAATTAGACCACTACAGCAATGCTGCGATACCTTTATGAGCCGTTTGAACAATAATGTTCACGCAGTTACTCTAAAATCGCAAAATGGGTTTTCCGTAATGAAAAAAGTAAAGTGTAATTAAGTATAACAATTTTAAACTTGCAGAAAACCTTTTGAAAATGCAAGAAAAAAACTTGACAACGAGGATATTTCTCAAACTATTCTTCTACCCATTTTCTTTAAAATTCCTACTTTTGAAGAAATATTCACAACAATTTCTGCTTCTGAAGAAAAGTTGTGAACTCTTATAGTAGGATCTCGTTGGGCCATAGAACACCATACAAAATAGCCAAAATACAATAGAAAGTCTTACTTTTAGTAGCACTTGATTCAAAACACATTTCAATTTCAATATCATTTTTGAAAAACACTAAAATTAGGCGAAATAATAAAAAAAAATCTTATTATTTTAATATATATGTCTTATCCAGGCATCTTTAACATGTTTACTAGTAGAAAGTGACCCGTCTTGAAAACTTCGAAATTTCATCACCACTTGGCGTAGCCCTTGGATTTCTCAGCAGGATATGGGATATCCCAAAAAATGCCTAAAAAATGTCCCGGGGTATCCGTGGTATTCTCCAAGGATATCGAGATTTCCGCCTCGTACGATATCTACTCAATTTTCTGTGCGGGATATACACATTTTTAGCAATGTAATCCAATATTTCTGGAATGCATATTGATTAAAATATATAGAATGCCTGAAAATATATAGATTCACAAACCTCCGTTTGTCAGAAAACTAGTTTATACAAATCTCGAATACTCGGTTTCTTTCAAAAACCTATTTCAGTGTCACTTTGTATAAAATGTATAAAATATAAAAAATATAAAAAAAAAACTTTGTATAAAATCTCCAGAAAAAGACCTAATATTGTTAAATTATTTCTTATTTTATTGATACGATTGAATATAAATATAATTGGCAGTAGATACATATTAATTTCCTGTAATATACTGTAAATTATAGAATTGCGACATCTTGGGAACATCCTTGGAATATAAAATTGGTACATTAATAGGATATCCTGAGGATTTTCTGTGATATCCTTGAGACATTCCAGAGGTATCGAGATTTCCGCCCTGTACGATATTATTTGCGATATCCCTAGGATCTCCTGCGATATGCCCACGATATCCTGGGAGATAAATGGGATATCCCACCAATACGGCAGCGTCACCAATTTCGAATTATAAGGAAGAAATTTAAATTTTAAATTAATATTAACAAGAAATCTTATAGTAAATATTTAATTTTAGATCACAGTATAATATTTTTGATTAAAATGAATTGATTTCTGCTGCACTTTTTCATTAACATTGCTCTAATAACTTTGAGATACCCAATATTTGACTTGCCAGATGGCGCTGCTATCAAGTCAAAAATAACGAGGGTACCTGGACCCTCTGTAGTTAACCATCCGCCGTCCGTGTTATTTTCACTACCTCTGCCATTCGAGTGGGTCACCTGTGTTCACCCCTCCTCCACCAATGCAGATTGCGATAAAAAAATGATATGAAAATTCTGAGTTATTATTTAGATCCTCTATTTCACCATTCAAATTTTTTTTTCCTATTTTAAATCATTCTTTCTTCCCTATAAAACTTAACCTCGAAAAATCGCTTGGGTCACATATGACCCACAAGGACGGCGGAGGGATAAAAGTGGTACCCTACAGGTGTATACTCAGATATTCTTCTGAAAGCCTGACACGTTTTGGGCAATCATATTAAACCAAACATAGACTATTAAAACACATTAAATGGATATTTAAAATTTTATTTTTATTTTCATGTTCATCTGATTAATGATATATACTTTTACAAAATAATAAGAATAATAATTTCATATCATAATTTAAAAAGCCTTTTAAATTAAGTTCATGTTGACACAGGTTTCGAAGATAAGCATATTACAGTGAAACTCTTCTATAACTCCGATTTCGGGGCTGACGGTGGGTGGCAATTAACACATTATAGCCTGCTCCGCTTTTGTTTGTTCACGCCCGACTTCTCTTCTGAGTGACAGCCGCAGTTCCCGCGCACCCAGCGCAGCACCTGTTATACCTGCATGCGGCGCGGCGTCAATTTTCGGAAAGGTAATAGAAAGGAGGGTTATTGAAGATTTTCACTATATTTTTACTTTGCAATTCGGTCACGGAAATAAGGCAATGGATGCATTCAACACTTACATGCATCATTTGAACTTTGAACATATTTTTTGTAGGATTTAGTGAAAGTTAAAACGAAAAATAACCGTATTCATAATTTTCCTTGCACAAGTTACAATTTCAAATAATAAAATTGAATATATTCTACTAGAATATATTCTACTTCGAAGTTGAAAAGGAAAATCACAAACATTTCATACCTCCTGAAGTATTATTTTACCCTATTAGACGTTCGAAAGGAAAACTTATGTGATCTAAACTATTTCTGTGACCAGACACAGGAGTCCCTTCACGCCCACTCCCCTTCTTGAGACGTTGGAAAGGGGAACCTATTCGACGTATCCTATTTCTGTGACAAAACCCATGAAATAAAACGTATAAAACCATGGTTTTTACATTTGTTTCCATAAATAATGGGAACTTGTGACTTTTTACAGAAATAATGTAGGTCACGTTGGTTCCTCTTTCTAACGTCACAACAGGGATGGTAATACGAGGGTGGATTGATAAGTTTCCGGCCTGACCAAGAGATGGCGCCACTAGGCCTACCTTGAGGTGGCGTTCTATAGTACCATCCTTAGATAG
>NC_046662.1:99515477-99527175 GCF_010883055.1 Belonocnema kinseyi
CAGCCTTGGAGGAGATTATGTTGAGAAATAAAAAAAAAAATTCTTAAAAACGTTGTTTTTCTTGGTCAGGCCGGAAACTTATCAATCCACCCTCGTACACCCCTGTTAAAAGTTACATATATAATGTCAGTCAGATAGATTACCCTTTCAAAATCATTTTGGGGGCCGGAAAGGAACACCTGTGACTGATCATAGAAATAATGTAGATCGCCAAGATTTAATTTCAAACGCCTCACTGGGGGGCGGTAAGTCACCCTTATTACAGGTCACAGAAATAACGTAGGTCACACAAATTCCCCTTTCCAAATTCTTAACAGGGGCTGAACTAATCATAGAAATAATGTAGGTCATGCAGGTTCCCCTTTTTAACATCACGTCGGGGGTTGGGAACGGACCCCTGCATTTAGGGCGGGTGATCCACCTCTGGATAAAGCCTGTAGATAAATTTATCTGACAGATAGGATAATTTCATGCTGATACACCGTTGGTTAGCGCTATCTGACAGATAAAGCGGGAGTTACCAGCCAGTTTACTATCGGCCGGTCAAGGTGGCCAATAACGGATTTATCTAGAAGATAAGCACGAAATACAGAAAATTTGAGGTTAGATTGACTGCTGTCAAAATGGAATTCGGAAATGTTTACGATGTTGATTTTGGTGATTTGGGATAATTTTGACGACGATATTGAAGAAATAGCCCAAATTGTGAAATAAAAAATACCAATTTTGAAAGAAAATTTGGTTGGTGTTTTTCCGGAGGAAACTATTTATAAAACCATAAATTTAAAAAAACAATTAATGTGAAATAATCGTACATAATATCTCTTGTTTCATAGTTATTAAATTTCAGAATTTTTTTTATGACGTTACTGAATAAAAAATAAAATAGCAAATAAAAAGAAGACCGTGAGAAAAAGTTGAGAGGTGCGATTTACAGGTTATGTTTATATTCCTCTGCACTGAAATGAAAAACTCCAATTTTGTAACAAAATTTCTTTACCGTTGTTTTCGAAAAAAATGTTTCATAAACCCATTAATTTAAAAAAAAGTAATGTATAATAACCGTATATAATATCTCTTGCTTTAGAGTTGTCAATTTTCAGACTTTCTCATAAACTTACAGAACAAATAAAATATCAAATAAAAATAACACCGTGAGAAACAGTCGCGAAATAAAAAACACCTATTTTGAAAGAAAATTTCGTTGGTGTTTTTCCGGAGGAAAATTTTTATAAACCCATAAATTAAAAAAAAATTAATTTGAAATAACCGTAATAATATCTCTTGTTTCATAGTTATTAAATTTCAGAATTTTTGTTATGACGTTACTGAATAAAAAAGAAAATAGCAAATAAAAAGAAGACGGTGAGAAAAATTTGAGAGGTGCGATTTACAGGTTATGTTTATATTCCTCTGCACGGAAATGAAAAACTCTAATTTTGTAACAAAATTTCTTTACTGTTGTTTTCGGAAAAAATGTTTCATAAACCCATTAATTTTAAAAAAAGTAATGTATAATAACCGTAAATCGAAACGTAAATCGAACCTCATTTCACTTTTTCTTGTACTTTTGCGCTTTAAATTATTCTTCGTCACAGATGTTAATGTGCTGAAAAATTCACTTACCTTTATTCTTCACAGAATGATCAAGTAGTGCACTTCTTCTATTTATTAGTAATTAATATAATCACAGATTCACGGCAGCAACAGAGTGTTATAGAATGGTGATGGTATTTCTGCGGTGCGTCAACGTCACAGAAGTGCCAATGACTTGACAAAGCAAAAAGTACTAGTATTCCCTATATCTTACTATATAACTAACGGATAACTATCCAACACATGAAGTCACATAAATAGGGTAGGTTGAGTAGGTTCCCGTTTCCAACGTCTCAAGGAGGGGGGTAGGGCGTGAAGACACTCCTGTGATTGGTTACAGAAATAGTGTAGGTCACATAGGTTCCCGTTTTCTACGTTTGATGGGGTGCAGGAACGCTTCCCTATGATACGTAACAGTAATGCTTTAAAAAATGCACTGCCGATGGTTACGGAATTTTTAATAACCCCTTTCCCGGGTCCTTCAGGACTAAAGTTTCGAAAAATTTCGTAATTTCTGTCATTGATGGAACCAAATGGAAAAAATTGGAGGTCCGACTCCTTCAGAACTGCATTCCTAAAAAATAAACAATTCTCCTTTAATTTATATCAGATAATATCTTTTTATTCTTATAAGAATAAAAAGATATCTAAATCAGTTAAAAATAACTGAGTGTCAGTCAAATCTGACTTATGGAAAAAGCAAGAAGTCAGTCTGATAATCAGTTAAAAACTACTGATTCAATTGATTAACTGAAAATAACTGATTCGATCAGTTAAAAACTACTGATTCAATCTATCCGCCGAAAGTAACTGATTCAATAAATAGCCCGACAGTTGGCGCTCGGTGGCGAAACCACTGATTTTTCAGTGAAACATGATTGATATTTCAGTTGAAAATGACCGATCTATTAGTCGTTTTCGAACAGACGCGCATGTTCGCAACACAGAACCTGGTTGGTTCATATTTTCCTGCCGGATTTCAAATACTTAATTTTACAATGAAAACATTTTAATTTTATACAAAGTTCAATTTATATAGTGATAAATACATGTGGACATACAGAATTATAGGGGACCACATTGCGTAAATTAGTCGCATTCCATACTATCAACGGCAGAAAAGTTAAAACTATTTAATGCGGCTTCCAAGGATCTGATTGAATTTTTAGCCTCTTTTGAGGTTTTATAAACGAAACATTCCCGAAAATTATAAAAAAATATCAAGGAAGGCACGAAGCTTACGTTAAGTACATAGTGGAGTTTATATAAAAGATCAAAAACTGAAATTGAACCAGCGCGATCATCCAGTTGAATGTAATGTCCGTGAGCTTGAATGAAATACCTGAATTTCCCACTCCCGCAATCAATGCTTATAATGTATGGCTGTACGTTTGCTTTTTGCTGATTCCGGAAAGCATTCATATGGTCGTCAATGTTTGTTCCCAACTTAAATGTTAATATTAAATTTAGAAATTGTTATACAGTACAAAAAGTTGTGAAAGAGCATATCAATAATATTGAAAACTATTCTGACCGGTAAAATTTGGAGAAGAGCACTGTCTGGCACCTTGAATTTCTCAGCAAGTGTAATTGCGCTAGTAACTTTTAATACTTCCTTACCACTATTTCCTTTTGCCTGAAAATAGTCATGTTGACTAGATTAATAAACAAATCTTACTGAATATAGATTTTGGAGTAATTAAAACTAATAAAAACCTTTTTTTCTTTTTCGGATTGATTGATAGCAGGTTTTGGCCTAGTCATGAAGTTACTGTTTGGTAATAAAGCAGGCAGAATTACCAATGCTCTCAAATGTTCTGCAATTTCAAGACGGGTCGATAAATAAGGAGAGAAAGATCAATGTTTATAGTTGTTAAAGAAAGATTATAGAGAACCACGGCTAGACCATCATTTTCGTTGTTAATAATTTCGAATCGAAAACGTTTGAAATATTTAAGAAATATATGAAATGATTTTGAATTAAAAACTTTCCACTTCAATTATTTTAAATATGTGAAATTTTTAAAATAGAACATATTTCGAATGGAATGAAAAGAAATTGAACTTGTTTAATTTCTGAATAAAAGCGTGTAAAATTGGATAATTTCAAATCGAAAAAATTGTAAAACTCCAGCTTTCAAAATTCAAAACTGTCAAACTAAAATTTTTTAATTTTATTCATTTCTTCAGCGAAAAGTTGAAATTTTCTCATTTCTAATTCAAAGTGTTCAGGTTTGAAAAATTTTATTTTGAAGTCAAGAATCGCGAAATCGAATTATTTCAGATGAAAATTTCAAAAGAGGTCAATTTCAAAACTTTAGAAATGGAATATTAATTGATATTAAAACTTTTCTATACTCGCACCCATACAAATGTCTATTAAATGAAGTAAATTCATTTTTTCAGAAATTAACCATTTTTAAATTTTCAATAATTATACTTTCCAAAAGTCAACAATTACAATTTAATCTCTAAATCAAAACTACTTAAATAACTTTAAGTAAATTTGATTCGTTCGGAACTTAACAATTCTAAAATTTTCAATTACACTTTTCAAAATTCAACTATGTCAATTTGAATCGCAAAATAGAAATTTAGAATAGGAAAAATGGTAAATGTAGTGTGTACAATGAAAATTCAGAATTATAACTCTAAAACTATTAAATATTAAAGAAATTATTCACTTGTCCAATAAAAAAATGGTTCTTTTTTTAAACATTTTAAACATTTCTTGTCAATTTCAAACGCTTTTAATTCGAAATTATCGACAGAAAATGATGGTCAAGCCGGGGTTCTCCACGTGTGAGAGCAGAGCGGCGCTTGATATCTTAAATCACATTAGCTCTAATCCACTTTCTAATCATAAATTAAAATAATAAATAAAAAATTCTAAATTTAAATAATGAATACAATCTTACCATACTCTATTGATAGCTGGGCTTCTTCAAAAATGAAGCTCTTTTCCTTTTTGCAGTAAGCCAAAATTTTTGGAGCATAAACTGCGGGGAAATCTCCAACAAATGTATCGCTGATGTCCTTTTCATTCATGATCATTTTGAATTCCTGCTTGATCTATTTTAAAATTTAAAAGATTACAAGTGAGCTGGAATAGGGTTTTTCTTAAAGAATGAATTCTAATTCTAAGTTGAAACGGAATATTTTCGAAAGCAATTGAAATTATGAATTGGAATAGGGAAGTTTACAGAAAAATGCTAATTGTTAATAGAAACGGAGCATTTTCTGAAAGTATTAAGATTCCGGATTTGAATAAGGAATTTTCAATTTTGATCAATTTACAGTTGGTACTGGAATTCATCCAAGAGAATAACAATTCTGAATGGAAAAATGAATTGTTTAAACAAAATTATAATTATAGTTTGAAACGAGGTATCTCAGGTGTAAATTATTGATCATTTGATTACAAAATTGTTGAATGAAACAACTTTTAAACTTCAATTTTCAAAGTTTCAAATTCAAGAGCTTTACTTTGAGTGCTTCATTTTGCAGTTAAGTATTTATTAGTTCGAGTTTAAGCATTTTTAGATTTAGTGTTCGATTTGTAAAGTATCATTGACTGTGAAAAATTTTTCCGAACCGGGAAATGACCGAGAGTTTTTTTCTTTAAATAAAACGGCAACCCTGTATTCCTTAAAAAATTAGGTTTAATTCAAGAAGTCATTTTATTTGAATAATATTTAAAGAAAAATTCAGTGTCACCTAAAAATATTGGTTCATTTATTTCTAGACCACATTTTATCTCTAAAAACCTTATATTCGTTCACGAAACGTCTATTATGATTTTAAGCAAAATGCAAAATGTGTTACGCAATGGCGGGAGAGAAATTGGTGGTCCGAAGGAAATTTTACGGCCTTTTACATAGGGGGAGGGGTTAAAAGGTTAATAATAACGTTATGTAATATGTGAATGCGCACAAATAGTTGGGAAGAATATACAAATTATGTACTATAGCAAACGGGAAAGTAAAAAATTTTGTAAAATGTTTGTAAAAATGTTATTGGAAATCGAAAATTGCTTTTTCCCTCTACAGCATGATGATACATACAATGCTAGAGTGAGATAAACGTGTTGAGTCGGCCTGTGTAAGAGTGTGATATTTTCTACTACGAAGCTTCCTCCACGACAAGACAATACATAAAAACAGTCAAAAGTCCATAACATAAAGAAATATAATCAATAAAATATGAACTGAAATCTCGTAATGAAGTCAAGATAATTATTTCATAGTTTTATTCATTTTGGTTGCTTTTGCTTACGGTTTCTTATACTATAAAGCAGTGTTGCCAGATGAATTTACGCTAGCATCGCGCGCCGCCTAACAGACCTAAACTTTTCATTATATGTACACAACCATGTTAAAGTTACTACTAAATGCATTAAACTGAACAAAATTCTCAACATAAGTAAAATATTATTTTTAATTTACTAAATGAACAAAAAGAAACCTATACATCTTTCAGGAAAGGTGCCCTTATCTGGCAACACTGCTGAGAAGCAAACAGGCAACAAGCGGCGTTTCTGCAACGTAAGGAGATTATAGTTTTGTAACTATCGTGCTTATTTCTACATCCACCTTTTATTAATTTTTATTTCATTGATTAGCATTGCATTGATTATATTGATTTTATTTTACGGATTTTCACTGTTTCGATGTACACCATGGTTACGCAAATATAACATTTACATTGCAGAAAGGCATCACAAGTATATGTTAAATTAACTCACCTCGAAAATAATTCTTCCCAGAAGTTTGTCCTTTTTTGTAAAATCGCCAAAAATCCTAATCACTTGCACTGCAATTGTTTTTCACTCAAAACTTTATACTAAAAACTTCGTTTCTTCAATTGTCGCACTTGAAACACACACAAAAACGTACTTAGCACTGTGATAATTGTGAACTAGGCGCTTATCGCACTCCGTCTCCTTACAACACTGGGTTTCGCGCAAGCGCCGTTCTTCCGGATGCGCATATTTCCCACGCGCACAGAGTATGTTTGGGAAGTGACTGAACGAATTGAACAATCAGTTAACCAGAAATAATAACTGAAAAGAATTAGTTACTTGGAATGACAAATCCAATCGGTAATGTTCGGCTGGTAGCCATTTAACTATTTTATCAGTAAGACTCCGAAATGTGACTGATACTCCAGTTGAACATTGTTGCACTGATTAAATCAGTTAGATTTTAACTGATTCAAATTTAGAGAGGTACGTAAACAGAAATTTAAAAAAGAAAGAATTAAGTATAAACTAAATAAGAAAAGAAAATATTATTTTTATTTTGAAATTCGTTCATGTAAAAAAGTAAATGGCTAAATTTACAGAATTTGATTGGTATGAATAATATCTCAATCAACATTAAATTAAATGACAAGAAATTTCACTGCTAAATCAAAATACGTAATAGTAAGCAATAATAATATTAATAATAATAATAATAATAATAATACATGAAATATTAATGACGAACTAAATAATGATAATTAAAACAAATATGAGCAAATATTATTAAGCAACAATCATTATTACATCCATAATTATTATTAACATGTATCAGAAATTCATTATTTAATTATTTTATTAAGATACGGATTTTGTAATTACATGAATAATAATTAATGACGGTTTCTTTATTATTGGTCTTTGTATTTCCTCCAGATTTCTGCACAGACTTTTTAAAATTAAAGGTCACAGCTTCGAAAACTGTAATTTGGTGATTATGAATTCTCTTTCGTTAAAGCTCTTTCGGCTTTAACGAACACATTCTCATCATGCATCTCGTCCTTTGCACTTGATTTTGTCAAAAATGTGAACTTGTCTACATTATGTTCAACACAATATATTATTTAATATATTTATTTCTGTATCTAGGGCTGAGACTGTTTATTAAGATATTGAAAAATAATGTATAAATTTGATTTTTATTGATTACTTTGATATTTGCTTCCTATTTTGCACCAATTTTTATTCTCAGCTACACTGAAAAATCTATCTTTTCAATAAATTTATATTATTAAAATTCATAAAATATACCTAGTGGTATTAAAACATACGTATTTTCATTATCTTGCTTTTATAATTAAATTTTTTGTTTAAAAGTGCGCATCCTATAAAAAAAATGTTGTTATTAAACATTTTATTGCAACTTGTTTCGCCTTTCGATCAATTAAATTTATTTTCAATGTTATATCTTAAAATTCAAACTAATCTCAGAAAATTTGTAGATATAATTTAGACCTCTCTCAAAATTATTATTAACAAATTTGTATATCATATTTTAGTGAATAAATTGAGACGGTCCGTAGTATTTTCAGAATTAAAATCACATCATAAAGCTACGGACGAATATTTATACTAATGCGCCCCTGACACAAAAGTGGACAGCCAGGTAGAGCTAAGGGGTGATTCACAAACTTTCGAAGATAAGATCGATTGCGCGCGCCATCAGCATAATAGTGGGGAATACGTGGGACCAATGCACTATAATATTGATTCCGGCCAGTGATCCCGGATCTGAAACGAGATGTGGTCCAATACTATGACAGGGCTATGTCCGTGTGAATATAGCAGGGGACGCTGTAAATGACTGATTTGCGCGCGTAACCCATTTCTCCTCTTCTGAATTTGAAAACTCGAAGGTGTACGATTGTCGGTCGGAGCACTTCGGCGATTCTATTTATATATCTATCTGCTAACTGTTTTGAAATAAATTCAGGAGCTTGGGATTTTAATATTTCCAGATTTCGATGCTGACGATTCTCACGATTTGAATAGATCGCGCGCCTCTTGAAATGCATATATTTTGAGGTTATATTATTTCATGTATAAAATATAAATTATATAAATATTAATACTATTATATATATATAAATATATACGTATATTAATAATGATAATATTATAATTATGTTATATTATAATAGTCTTATTTATATTTTGATCCGCATTTGAAAGAAATTAAAGAAATTGGCGATTTTGGAATTCATCTCATTTTTATAAAATCTCAATTATTTGATTGAAAAATTAATTATTTTGTTGAAAATGCAACTATTTTGTGAAAAAAGTCTTCTTTTCTATCAAAAGTTCAACTACTTTTAAAAAATTTTTATTTTCTTTTTATTTGAAGGTTCATCTCTTTCGTTGAAAATACATTCTTGAAACTGACAATTAATCAATACCATTTTTGGTTATGAAATCATGTGTTTTGTTGAAAGGTTGTCTTTCTTTGTAGAAATCAAATTGTTTTATGGAAAATTTATACTTTTAGATCAAAAACTACATTTTTCGGTTGAATTATCAACTATAAATATTTTTTAGTTGTAAAGTCGTTCTGTTGTAACTGCAACTATATTGTTAAAAATTTAAATCATAATTTTTGGGTGGAAATACTCTTTTTGTTTTAAAAATTAAATAATTTTGTTGAAAGTTCATGTATTTTGTTGAAAATTGACCTTGTTTAGTAGAAATTTAATCTTTTTGATTGAAAATGTATCATTTTTGTTCAAAAATGCAATTGTTTGGTTAAAATATAAACTGTGCATCTTCTTGGGTTTAAAATTCGATTATTTCACTAAGAGTTGAACTACTTTGTACAAAAAAAAAACGTTTTTTAACAAGGTTTTTTAATTATGGTTGAAAATTTAACTATTTGGTTGAAAGTTTAACTTTCGATAATTCGTCTTTTTTACTTTAAAATCAAATAATTTCTTTAAAAATTCATGCATTTTGTTTAAGATTTGTCTTTTTTTGTAGATCATCAATTTCCTTGATCGACAATTCATCTGATTGGTTGAAAATTTAACAACTTTGTTTAAAATTAATTTTTTCTGTTAAAAATTATTTATCTTTATCTGAAAATGTAACTATTATATGATTGATTAAAAATTAATCGTATATATTGGTTAAGTTACAAAATCGTTTTTTTATAGAACATTAATCTTCTTGGTCAAAAATTCATCTTTTCCCTTGAAAATTTAACAATTTTGTTGAAAATTCGTTTTTTTTTCTTGTTCAATTCAATTTTGTAGCACAGTTTTTATCTGGAAATTGTACTATTCCATTTTTGGTTGAAACTTTATCCTGTACATTGTATTAGTTAATACACCAATTATTTGATAGAAAATTAATTTATTTTGTTGAACATTAAACTTTTGGGTTGAAAATTGATTTATTGTATCCATTAGATTTTTTCCTAAAATTAAAAAAAACTGCAAAATAAAAAAATTGCCTTAAAATCGTCCTGATTCCTTTTTTTTAATTTTTAAAATCTTTTCAAATACTCACTTAAAATTAATTTTTCAAACTAAAAAATCATTTTCAATTTTCTTAGCAATCACAACAATGTACAATTTTAACCATTTATGGCTTTCTATTTCGAACCACTCTGTTCAAATTTGTATAGTTTTTAATAGTTGTTTATAATGGCTTGTCCCAGATCTGAATTATATTTTTTTTTCAAAAAATCTCTGATCAAATTCAGAAATACATACAATTGCTTTAAAAATTTTCCTGTACCAATTCAAAATTCAGGATGAAATTGGAAAATTCAAAATTTTAAATCTGAAAATGATTTTTTGAGGTGGAAATCTTTTGAATTTTAAACTTTTAAAACTGAAGCTTGACAAGTTTTTAATTCAGAAATATTTCATTGGAACGCTCAATAATTTATTCATACGTATAAAACACAAACTTTTAACACCTTTTAATTTTACAATTTTTTAAATTAAATTATTTTAAAATACGAAATTCCCATTAAAAAATTTTTATGACTTTAACATTTTAGAGATTTCTGGTTAAAAAATTAAAATTACGCTATTATTTTTAAGGTTCAAAATGATCATAATTCAAAAAAATTTCAGTTCTTAACATTAAAAATTGAACGATTAAATTAATTTTTCTAATTAAAACTTTTTAAAATAAAAGTTACATTGTTTTTATTTTAAGTTGTTCCAAATTAATATTTTTGCATTGTTATTTAGAGATAAAAATTTTAGTTTGCCAAATGAAAATGTTAGAAATTAACTTAGTATCAAAAGAATTGAATTTTCAACTAAAAAAAAAGAGAATAACAAATTTCCAACAAAATAATTACATCTTCAACTAAAATGATAAATCTTCAACAAAAGAAGTTTGAATTTTTAATTCAAAACTGTTGAACTCATCCAAAAGATATTAATTTTACACAAGAGTTGACTTTTCAGTCAATAAGGATTTTTTTAAATTGTTGAATTGCAAAGCCAAAAAGATGATTTTTTTACAAAACAGTGTAAACTTATTTTTAAACGGAATAGTTCAAGGACTTCTGGTTAAAAAATATAAACTTACTTTCAATGCTTTGAATTGAAGAATAAATAAATAAATTTTTTAATGTTAAAGACTGAATCATTTTGATCAAGAAAAATTGATTAATTACAATTATTTTCTAATTGGAAACTTTTTAAATTATAAATTGAATTCGTTTATTTTAAGTCGCTTTATATTATTAATTTTTACATTTGTATTTATAAATCCAAACTCAAAAGTCTTATGTACGAATTGACAATTTTGAAAATCGAACTGTGTAACAAAATAGTTTCATTTTTAACTAAAAAAAAACGAAGTTTCAACCAAATCCTTCAATTTTTAACGAAGGAGATGAATTTTCATTTAAAATTATGAACCTTCAACAAAAAATCAATTTTCAACCCAAAAGTTTACTTTTCAACAAAATAAATTAATTTTCTATCAAATAATTGGTGTTTTAACTAATACAATGTACAGGATAAAGTTTGAACCAAAAATGGAATACTACAATTTCCAGATAAAAACTCTGCTAAAAAATTGAATTGAACAAGAGAAAAATTTTTTTTAACAAAATTGTTAAATTTTCAAGGGAAAAGGTGAATTTTTGACCAAGAAGATTAATGTTCTAAAAAAGAAACGATTTTCCAACCGAACCAATATATACGATTAATTTTTAATCAATCATTTCTGGATCTACACTTTATATTTCTCCAATTCTGCACATTTAGAATTGAAATTTTCTTCACTTTCAATATACATATGTGTGTATTTATGGGCTTTCTAAGAATTTTAAACAGGACG